>NW_024718216.1:0-16894 GCF_018991925.1 Homarus americanus
TACGTATATGTATGTATATGTGTGTGTGCGTGTTTACATATATGTATATGTACTGTCAATGAATATGATGCAACTCTTTGTGTACGAACCTCTGTCCTGCATGGCAGTGAACAGTGACATTATCCATTTGAATCTGACCTCTATACATTTATAGTTGTTAATGAATATGATGTATTTCTTTGTGTGTGAACCTCTGTCCTGCGTGACAGTGAGAAGTGATACCACCCTCAGTGTCAAGACCTGACTGAATTACTCAGAATAGGCAAACTGTACTACAAGCTCTGCCAATAAATTTGTTAAACTAAAAAAAAAACTTACCTTCCACTGCTGTCTTAGTCCATTTCTGTTTTAAGAAATTTAGTTTTTTCAAGGATTTCGATATTTCATTCACTTACAATTCTTTTTTGTTTTAATTTCATTTTCTCACTCCTGATTCAAGTGATTCAAGAGATGCAGATAATTTGAAATATCCAGCCCTTATAATGTCTTTAGTGCCTCTTAAACTTGGGTAAATATTATTCCATTAAGTTTATAAACAAATACACGACTCAGACACGTTGGTATTATAATCACAAAGCAAAGATATCGAGAAGTTGTGACGCTTCATCTGTACAACCAGTTGAGAATAAACTTTCCTTCTCTAAAAGTTACAAGAAATGAGGGAGAGTTTCTCGCCAGGGGGCGCCGCGCTGTGAGAGAAGAATTAAATAAGCCTGATTAGCTAAGAAGACGACCAGGGGTAAGAAATGGTCCGTCTTGAGGATGTGGTTCAGGAGGTGAGGTGAAGATATAAACCTCGAAGACGTCATAAACACAGAGATGACACTATTTCTAACCTTCCCAAGTCTCTGGTGGGTGGCAGGTGATCACCAACATGAAATACACCAACATGAAATACACCAACATGAAATACACCAACATGAAATGCGCCAAAATGAAATAGAAGATGCCAAGTGAGGTTGATTATGACTCAGACAGTAACCATAGCAGGACCTAAAAACAGCCAAGACTGTTCTAAAATGAGAACTTAAATTATAATTTCTGCCCAAGAGTGCGAGTGAGTGAACTTTAATTTCCATTATAGTACAGTATAAAACTTTAATGAGTTTATCTTCAACGTGATCTTAAATTTTAGTGGGTGAATTTTTTCATTGGATAATTATGTCTTTGAGAATAACATTTTAAGGCGGCCATTTAGTGTCATCATGCTGTAAGATGTAGATACGCTCCAAAAAGTATGTTTACGATTTTGTGTTAGACGATATGACACAACAGACAAAGGATTTTGACGACCCTACCGAGACAACAGGAGTCACAGTGTTCATTTTGAAATTCATCGGTCTCCTCCATAAAGGCACTTTTGGAGTGTTTGTTTACAACTCCTAGTGGTTAATGTGATGCAGCAGTGTACAGCTCATAGTCCATAAGGTGTTTCTTAGGCCAGACCCTTGAGAGCACAGTGGGTGGTTACACTACTCACCTGCCTTACACTCTCCCTGATGCTTTTGTTAGATGTTGAAACAGGAACTGTGGATCAACCTGTACAGCTTCTCCTTTTACTTTCACACAAACAATAGATTTAACATGTTGCCTAAGTACTTTGATGAAACAATAAGCACAAATGTGTTATCGTCATGATCCGCCTTATGTGATTATATTGCCAGTTGATGTGGGCCCGACCTTGTTTTGACACACTGACTGGCCTCGTGTTAATTTATTCTCACTTAACATACTTTTTTCGTACCTGAACTCCTCGACCGAACGCTCTTAAAGTTTGTAGAGAAGTTGAAACGGGTCTTATTGATATTCGTGTAGGCAGATTGATAGAGGTCCCAGCAATAAGAGAGTACAGCCGGGTCCTGCTGGAGACACTGAACAAATTTCAGTTATTACATCTGGAAATACACGATCACTCACCAAAGAAAACGAAGACAATTTTTCCAACTAATATGGTCGAGGTTCTGTAGATATGGGCCACAGCTCACGTACGGTCGCTATCTGATCTTCTCGACCAGTGTAACAAGAAAGATCTTTACAAACACTATAATATGTAGTCAACGTGCAGTGACTCAGTAATAACTTATTGCTCCTTTGATTCAAGTGTTCGACAACAAGCCGAATATGTTCCCTCTGTTCCTTTGACTATCTTGTGTGTACGATCTTGTGGACTGGGGCGTGATCACGATCAATGGTTGTCCCACTCACTCACTCACTAGGTTTCCTGCCATCTTTTACCCATGAAATTAGATTAAATCTGCCCTGTCGTATCCTCTTTACCTATCCTATCCCCCCTTGTCTCTATTAACCTTAATATATCATCACTCTCTCTCCCCTACTCTCCTTCCCTGCTTCCTCTACCACTATCTCCACCTCCTCTTTCCTTCCCCTTCAACAATTATTATATCCTCATATCTATGTCTGTCATTCTCTTTATCTGTTCCTACTTCTTTCACTATATCTCTCTATCCCTTCAGCCTAAATCACAATGGCTACAAGAACGAGAGCTTGTGTTGGTAAAAGAGGAATTTTTGAACACCATGACAAATGTATATTTTTTGATGACTTAGGGAGAACGTGTGGCGTGATTAGTGTAGAAGAGGAGATTGTCACACCCTTCTACCCAGTTTTGTTAGTCTCTTATGCCCCACCCTGCCAGTCCTCATACCCTACCCTTCTAGTTCCTCATACCCTACCCTGTTAGTCCCTCATACCCTACCCTGTTAATCCCTCATACTCTACCATTCCAGTCCCTCATATTCCACCCTACCAGATCCTCATACCTCACCCTTCCAGCCTGTCTTTGTGTCCCAACCAAATTAAGTTCTGTAAAAATCTACCTGATGTCTTTCGCCTTCCCTTACCATCATCTCCCAATTGGTTGTCTTGTAAATAGTAGATCGATGCCCTGGAGTCTCTGGTAGTTTCAATAAGTCTGGAGCCCAACTCATTAAGGAACTTCAGGGTGCTGTCATGCTGGGGAGGGAGGGAGTGGGAGCTGCATTATGCTGTCATGCAGGGGAGGGAGGGAGAGGGAGCTGCATTATGCTGTCATGCTGGGGAGGGAGGGAGAGGGAGCTGCATAATGTTGTCATGCTGGGGAGGGAGGGAGAGGGAGCTGCATTATACTGTCATGCTGAGGAGGGAGTTAGGGAGAGGGAGCTGCATTATGCTGTCATGCTGGGGAGGGAGGGAGGGAGAGGGAGCTGCATTATGCTGTCATGCTGGGGAGAGAAGGAGAGGGAGCTGCATTATGCTGTCATGCTGGGAAGGGAGGAGAGGGAAACCGTATTGCCGTCATGCTGGGGAGGGAGGGAGAGCGAGTTGCATAATATTGTCATGCTGGGGAGGGAGGGAGAGGGAGCTGCATTATGCTGTCATGCTGGGGAGGGAGGGAGAGGGAGCTGCATTATGATGTCATGCTGGGAAGGGAGGGAGAGGAAGCTGCATTATGCTGTCATACTCGGGAAGGAGGGAGAGGGAACTGCATTATGCTGTCAAGCTGGGGATGGAGGGAGAGGGAGCTGCATTATGCTCTCATGCTGGGGAGAGAGGGAGAGGGAGCTGCATTATGCTGTCATGCTGAGGAGGGATGGAGAGGGAGCTGCATTATGCTGTCATGCTGGGGAGGGAGGGAGAGGGAGCTGCATTATGCTGTCATGCTGGGGAGAGAGGGGAGGAGGGAGAGGGAGCTGCATTATTCTGTCATGCTGGGGAGAGAGGGAGTGGGAGCTGCATTATGCTGTCATGCTGGGGAGGGATGGAGAGGGAGCTGCATTATGGTGTCATGCTGGGGAGGGAGGGAGAGGGAGCTGCATTATGCTGTCATGCTGGGGAGGGAGGGAGAGGGAGCTGCATTATGATGTCATGCTGGGAAGGGAGGGAGAGGAAGCTGCATTATGCTGTCATACTCGGGAAGGAGGGAGAGGGAACTGCATTATGCTGTCAAGCTGGGGATGGAGGGAGAGGGAGCTGCATTATGCTCTCATGCTGGGGAGAGAGGGAGAGGGAGCTGCATTATGCTGTCATGCTGAGGAGGGATGGAGAGGGAGCTGCATTATGCTGTCATGCTGGGGAGGGAGGGAGAGGGAGCTGCATTATGCTGTCATATGCTCAGGAAGGAGGGAGAGGAACTGCATTATGCTGTCAAGCTCTGGGGATGGAGAGAGAGGGCTGCATTATGCTGTCATGCTGGGAGAGAGGAGAGGGGCTGCATTATGCTGTCATGCTGGGGAGGGGGATGGAGAGGGAGCTGCATTACTGTGCTGGGGAGGGGAGGAGGGGCTGCATTATGCTGTCAGGCTGGGGAGGGAGGAGGGAGGGAGAGGGGCTGCATTATGCTGCCATGCTGGGAAGGAGGAGGGAGGAGAGGAGCTGCGTGTCTTTCCATGTCATGCTGGGGGAGGGAGGGAAGGAGAGGGAGCTGCATTATGCTCTCATGCTGGGAAGAGAGGGAGAGGGAGCTGCATTATGCTGTCAAGCTGGGGAGGGAAGGAGAGGGAGCTGCATTATGTTGACATGCTGGGGAGGGAGGGAGAGGGAGCTGCATAATGTTGTCATGCTGGGTAGGGAGTGAGAGGGAGCTGCATTATCCTGTCATGCTGGGGAGTGAGGGAGAGGGAGTTGCATTATGTTGTCATGCTGGGGAGGGAGGTAGAGGGAGCTGCATTATGCTGTCATGTCGGGGAGGGAGGGAGAGGAGGTCGCATTATGCTGCATGCTGCATTAATATGATGCAGCATAACTCCAGCAGTCTCACTACAGCTTTGTATGTTTACTGTATGTTTACAGTCGAATGAAAACCTGAGAGACTACTCAATATAAGTCCTTTCATTATCATTGTCACGGACACGGACACAAGAATTCAATGGATCTAAGTAACGAAAATAAGGAATAATTTAAGTTGTTGTCAAAGACTTTCATATTTTTATTGTTTATAACTGAAGGTCTTGGAACTATTTTATCACAACAAAGAAATATAATGCAGTAAAACATGGACAGTGACGAAGTACAATAAAGAACAAACACAAACTGTGACATAGAGAACATCCAAGATACAGGAAGACAAACAATAGTTGTTATAAATATCGATTTATGTTTTTAACTTTTTGTACTTTTTTGAAGATTTTGTTTTCTCCATAATACAAAAATATCGGTTAATATTCGTTTTTATTCCAATAGGTATTTGGCATTTTTTTACCAATATCACTAGGATTATTTTCAGGTTAGGTCAGGTGAGGTCAGGTAAGGTAGGTTAAAGAATACCAAAATACAAAAAAAAAAAAATATCTACCAATTGGGGAAATTGGGATGAAAAATTTTTTTTACCCAATTTTCTCCAAGAGGTGTAAGATGATCTTGCAGCTTCATACAAATTCACTAAACAACAATAATAATCCAAGAGTTAGTAAGGCATCACCTGGTCATGTTAAGCCCACCTGGTGAAGATAAACATGTTGGTAATGTTTGTATCGTGACTGAACCACCTCACACAGCAGCCCTGAGGCTTTAGGCCACTGACTTAAGTGCTTACATTATACAAAATAACGCTCTGTAATGGCCGATGATGCTGTTTTGGTTGTCTAATTGTAGTTTCCAACACAGTAATTACAGCAGGTATCTTTTTATTATCCTGCCATTAAAATAATTAAGTGAATTTATAGACTTACGTAACATCATGAAAGTATAAACCGATGAATTAAAATTAAATAATTATCTTATAAAACAACTAATCTATTTAATTTTCCTTTGAGAGTTAAAGGGATAAAATACACACTAACTGGAGTCTAACTAACCTGGTGTGACTCCTCTCCGCCCCACCAACACATAATCATCCACTCCAGGTAACCTTACACCGCCTAATGGAGCCAAACCTAATAGAATCACACCGAACTTATCCAAATAAACTTTTCAGTGGGTAACCTTGACTCTACCACACCTTGGCTTTAAACGCTAGTATAAGTCTGGCTGTAGGGACCGTAGTCATTATAAGGGAAGCTTTTTAATAATAGCCATTACCTGCCTCCCGTTAACACTAATGAAATGTTCCTAAAATTAAACAAACTACAATTAAATCCAAATCCTTTTGAATATTTACATAATTTACTGGAGTGTTTCATTATGTTAGTGTGGGGGCGTTTGTTGTGGCCGGGACTCCTCTTCAGATAATATAAATACAGATAATGTTGTTTTAATAAGTAATCTCTTAATGAAAATGTAGAGAAAATTGGTCAACAAATCTTAACAGTTATCCTGATTTCTTAATGAACAATAGAGGAATAAGAAGAGGAGGAGGAGGGAAAGAAAAGAAAGCATAAAGAAAACAATATAACAAAGATGAACAACAGAGAAAAAATGAAGAGTAAGATGAAAGAAACTTAGACTGATCAAAAAGACGTATAACAATCTGATTAAAATTAATCACTATATTAGATCAGATCAGATCAGATCAAGGTTAGGTTAGTTTTGGTTAGATAAGGTCAGGTTAGGCTAGGCTAGGCTAGGCTAGGCTAGGCTAGACTTGTTTTACACAAGGTTAGGTTAGGTTAGGTTAGGTCAGGTTAGACTAGGCTAGCCTAGGCCAAGGTGGGTGGAGCTTTGCTGGCGTCAGCAGGCAGACTTCCTCGCCTACCTCTCACCTCTTATAAACAGAACATTTTATGGTTCTATATACTGTACTTTGTTATCTCAGTATCTCACATAGAAAATAATACTAATAGAGAGTTTAATCTTGCATATAACTTTAGCTAAGGACACCAGTCAGTGTGGTGGGTGATACACAGAAGGAAAGGTTAAAAGAAAAACAATGTATTTCAGTTATAGTCTTGTATTTAAATAACTGCAGCTTAAGATAGGGTAATGATGACTATATGTACAGTTGCCTACAGGAGTTCTTTTCCTCCCTGTTTGTCCATTATACTAATAATGTAGACATGAGGTGACAGGAGTTATGACTTCATATGATAAGTGTTACAGCCACTGACAACAGATTATCAGATTATGGGTGGTGGGAGGGGGGGGGGGCAGTTAGAGCAGGTGATCACAGGTGCTGCCTTTGCCTCCAGGTGTGAGTGATGTGACAGGAATTATGACCTCACAAGACAAGTGTTACCTTCACTGACACTTGTTTCATCAAAAGATTAAACACGTAGACGTTTACAGTCAACCATAGACTCACATTTATGGTACAACAGTTGCAGAAGTGCATGCAACACACCTGGTTCCACATTGAGCTGAGAATCCAACGATGCAGTGTACTGATAGATGGGAAACAAAATTGACTTCTATCAGGCAAGTAGTGATAAGCTTTCGGGCTTAAGCTGCGAAAGGTCAGTACTCGACTGATATCCTCCTCAGACCAGTATATTACAGGGACACCAGTTGAGAACAAAATCACTTGGGAAGAGAAAAAACTACTAAAAACATCATTAGTCGCAGCAGTAGCCTTGATAAAAGTATTTTCTCTTTGGTCTTGCAAATAAATCCTCTCCTTCTCCCATCCTTTTTTTTTTCTCAGTGAGAGGAACATCTCTCTCCCTCCTTACATCATCCAGTTCACGTTGTAAATCCACAGTGATCAGAACTGGTCTCTCTTCCTCTGACTTGTCTGCTACTATTAATGTTCCTATGTCCAATAGGGCACAGAGAGAGAGAGAGAGAGAGAGAGAGAGAGAGAGAGAGAGAGAGAGAGAGAGAGAGAGAGAGAGAGAATTGTAACTATGTACAATTGCCTACAGGGTAACCTTTCCTCCCTGTTGTGCTCATTATATTAATAATGTAGACATTAGGTGAGGTTCTTAGATTAGACTTTTTGTGCAAGAGATAGGAAACGTAGGACTTAGGTGTGTTCTCCTGTGGCTGGGATAGGGCATGTAGCTGAGAGGATAGATAGAGTCTTGTCAGGGGAAGTACCAATCCGGTAGTGTGTCTTAGAGTAGGAGGCAACGACATAGGAAAGGTTAGGAGTGAGGAACTTTTCAGCAGGTATAGGGAGGCATTAGGGAAGATTAGTGATAGGGTAGGGAACCCAATAGTATGTGGTGTCTCGTCTAGAAGAGGAGTTGGCGGTGAAAGGCTGTCCAAGGCAATTGCTATAAATTGCCGACTGGAATAAAAAAAACATTGTGTAAGCAATGGTTGGGCGTTCATTGATAACTGGCGACGATTCTACGGCAACGACTACCTGTACAGTCGTGACGGGGTACACTTGTCTGGAGCGTGAAATTGTCACTCCGAAGGGGAAGTTTCGCCAGTAGATAGAGGGGAGTATAATTGGTTACTCAGAACAAGGGGTAAAACAGGACCAGGGAAGGGTAGGTTTAAATGTGTACTATACAAACAGTAGGAGCATTAGAAATAAAATAGACTTGCTGAGAGCGGTTGTATGTACTGAGAATGTAGACGTCATAGTAGCCACCTAAACCTGGATGAATCTGGCGAGCAAGAACTTTTTATCTGAGTAACACAAAGAAGGGTACAACCTTTTTCACAAGGACAGGAAAGGTAGGAAGGGGGGAGGAGTTGCACTCTTCGTCAGAGATACATTAAAATGGTGCATTAATAATACAATAAAGGGTGAAATAGGAACTGAGTCTGTATGGGTAGAAATGGCAGAAAGAAGCGAAAACTAATTATGGGAGTGATTTACCGGCCCCCAAGTCTTGGGAAAGAAGCAACTCAGCCCATATGGCAGGAAATGAGTAGGGCAGCAATATACAACAACCTATGCATTATGGGGGATTTCAACTTCAGAAATATTGACTGGGACAACATTGTAGGTGACTATGAATCTGAAGACTTCCTAGACGCAGTACAGGACAATTTTTTGAATCAACTAATTACAGAACCTACTAGAGGTGACAATATATTAGACCTAGTATGAACAAATAAAGAAAATATTATCAGAGATATCACAATAGGGGAAGAACTTGGGAACAGTGATCACAGAGAAATCAGGTTTACCCTAAATTTGGAAAGGAAAAATAATGAAAATATGGTCAGAGTCCCAGACTTTCCATCGGCGGATTATGAGGGGTTAAGAAGGTACCTAGGCTTAGTTTAGAGTGTGTTGTATACACAATGTCCCGAGAAAGCAGTCATGATTATAAGAACCAATTTCGTCTTTCACTGCTTTTGAAGGCTATTGACTTAAGGGGAGGGGGGGGTGAGAGGCGTGGCCTAGAATGGCGGACAGGTGTAACGCTTGTCATTAATTAATAAAGAGCTTGTAAGCTGGTAAGATTAATTCGTGGAGGAATACTTCTCCTTTGTGAGTCAGCTTATTCACAACTTGATAACTCGGTTAAGCGAGATGTTTCCAGAAGTTGCTAACCATGTTAACAAGTTTAGCTAAGACGGTGACTATCGTGAAAGACTTTGGCTCCTCCGCGATAAAAAAGTTAACTTGTTATCTCAGCGTTCATGTAGAGCGGGGAATCATTAGTTTAGGCACAGCCGGTGTTTCGCATAGTGTATGTGTCTTAATATTGGCATAGTTTATGTGAGTATATGTTTGTTAGCATAGCATGTGTGTCTCAGTGTTGACATGCCGAGTATATCTCAGTTTTGGCATAGCTTGTGTAGTGCATTCCAGAGGCAGGCGAAGATTTACACCCTCAACTGACTGGGTTTCGTGTGTATTCCACTACAACAACGAGCATTGCCCAGCGTGCTTGTTCAGTTTACCTTCATCGCTCTTTAATACGTGGGAACAACACAAGAGGCGGTTTTCTGTACAGTCTTACAACACCAGTGACGATCAATACTGTGTCGTCCAGGGCAGAGTTGGATCCTGACATCAATTATACAGACATTCCACTCCACCAATTCTATTTATCTCATTCCACTCTTAGGTAAGGTGGATCAAAGGGTATAGAAATCTAGAAGGGTGAAATAACATTGGTGGAAAGCTAGAGTGGAAACCGACAGGAAAATACCTCCCCCTCCCCACAAAAATATTTAACACACGGGTTGAAAAATCAACACACATTGTATATATCCTGACTTTACACATGTAGTATACCAAGTGAATCTATAACACCCACGGAGATTCACAACACTTCAAACTAAACTATCTTACAAAGCCTAACGTGTCCTTAATTAGATCAGGTTGGGTATAGTGATTCTATTTCATCAGGTGAGGGTTGGGAAGCCTTGTGTTCTCCCGTTAAAGGACCAGCTTGTTACCTATGCCTGTAAACCTTTTTTTAAAACACAATTATGATTAGATTAGGTTAGGTTAGGTTAGGATAGGTTAAGTTAGATTGGGTGAAGTATGTTTAATCCGTGAATTAAAACAAAATTTTTTAATCTTCGTTTCGTTAATCTGACAATTTATTTTCGTGGGAGTATCAACAGCAAGAAGCACCAGGGTTGTATGCAGAGATGGGGGCTAGAAGCATAATGAATTAACGAGCTTCAAACACTAAACAACCTTGAATGACAGACCACAAACGACACAATCTCTTCCCCTGATAACACCAATTACTAGAAAAAAAAATATACCAGATTAAACTCTTCTTATACACAGGAAGAGCCAAGAGTGTTTAAAGGAAGTTAGTTTGATTTTCTATAATATCAGTAATATCGATTCTAACATTACAAAGTTGTTTATCCGTCAAAGACTTTTTATGCATTTTTATAATTTTATATTTATTCCCCGATATCCTGAGTATGTCCATTCGTGTGTTCGTTTCCGTGTATGATCATGTGTTATTGTGTTCGTGTGTCGTCCGTAGGTTCGTGTGTTCACCTTTCTAGGAAGGAAGTTTAACCCTGACAGCTTGAATAAAGGACCCTGGCCAAACTCTGTACCTGACATGACCCAACCTAACCTAAACACAATTTAAACTAAACTGAACACGACTAAACCATGCTGCTATCTATCTAAATTTTGTCAAGCTCAAATAATCCTTGTCACCACTGTCATACACCCACCAACCCACAGTCATACACCCATCAACCTACAGTCATACACCCATCAACCCACAGTCATACACCCACCAACCCACAGTCATACACCCACCAACCCAGTCATACACCCATCAACCTACAGTCATACACCCACCAACCCACAGTCATACACCCACCAACCCACAGTCATACAGCCACCAACCCACTGTCATACACCCATCAACCCACAGTCATACACCCATCAACCCACAGTCATACACCCACCAACCCACAGTCAAACAGCCACCAACCCCATGATCATACACCCACCAACCCCGCAGTCAAGCACCCATCAACCCACAGTCATACACCCACCAACCCCACAGTCATACACACCCACCAACCCACAGTCATACACCCACCAACCCACAGTGTACACCACCAACCCAGTCATACACCCATCAACCTACAGTCATACACCCACCAACCCAGTCATACACCCATCAACCTACAGTCATACACCCACCAACCCACAGTCATACACCCACCAACCCACAGTCATACAACCACCAACCCACAGTCATACACCCACCAACCCACAGTCATACACCCACCAACCCGCAGTCATACACCCACCAACCCGCAGTCATACACCCATCAACCCACAGTCATACACCACCAACCCACAGTCATACACCCACCAACCCACAGTCATACACCCACCAACCCGCAGTCAAACACCCATCAACCCACAGTCATACACCCACCAACCCCTGAGTCATACACCCACACAACCCCACAGTCATACACCCACATCAACCCCACAGTCAAACACCCATCAACCCACAGTCATGCACCACCAACCCCACACAGTCATACACCCACCAACCCCACAGTCATACACCCCATCAGCCCCACAGTCATACACCACCAACCCCACAGTCAAACAGCCACTAACCCCACAGTCATACTGCCCACCAACCCGCAGTCAAACACCCCATCAACCCCACAGTCTTACACCCACCAACCCACAGTCATACACCCACCAACCCCACGGTCATACACCCACCAACCCATAGTCATACACCCACCAACCATAGTCATGCACCCACCAACCCACAGTCATACACCCATCAGCCCACAGTCGCCACCCACCAACCCACAGTCATACACCCACCAACCCACAGTCATACACCCACCAACCCGCAGTCAAACACCCATCAACCCACAGTCATACTCCCACCAACCTACAGTCATACACCCATCAACCCACGGCCATACACCCACCAACCCACAGTCATACACCCATCAACCCACAGTCATACACCCACCAACCCACAGTCATACACCCACCAACCCACAGTCATACACCCAGCCTCTGTATCTGACTTTACCTGACCTGACTTAACCAGATCCACCTTACCTAAGAGTGGAATGAGATAAATAGAATTGGTGGAGTGGAATGTCTGTATAATTGATGTCAGGATCCAACTCTGCCCTGGACGACACAGGATTGATCGTCACTGGTGTTGTAAGACTGTACAGAAAACCGCCTCTTGTGTTGTTCCCACGTATTAAAGAGCGATGAAGGTAAACTGAACAAGCAAGCTGGGCAATGCTCGTTGTTGTAGTGGAATACACAAGAAACCCAGTCAGTTGAGGGTGTAAATCTTCGCCTGCCTCTGGAATGCACTACACACGCTATGCCAAAACTGAGATATACTCGGCATGTCAACACTGAGACACACATGCTATGCTAACAAACATATACTCACATAAACTATGCCAATATTAAGACACATACACTATGCGAAACACCGGCTGTGCCTAAACTAATGATTCCCCGCTCTGCATGAACGCTGAGATAACAAGTTGACTTTTTTTATCGAGGAGGAGCCAAAGTCTTTCACGATAGTCACCGTCTTAGCTAAACTTGTTAACATGGTTAGCAACTTCTGGAAACATCGCGCTTAACCGAGTTATCAAGTTGTGAATAAGCTGACTCACAAAGGAGACGTATTCCTCGACGAATTAATCTTACCAGCTTACAAGCTCTTTATTAATTAATGACAAGCGTTACACCTGTCCGCCATTCTAGGCCACGCCTCTCACCCCCCCCTCCCCTTAAGTCAATAGCCTTCAAAAGCAGTGAAAGACGAAATTGGTTCTTATAATCATGACTGCTTTCTCGGGACATTGTGTATACAACACACTCTAAACTAAGCCTAGGTACCTTCTTAACCCCTCATAATCCAAATTTAGGGTAAACCTGATTTCTCTGTGATCACTGTTCCCAAGTTCTTCCCCTATTGTGATATCTCTGATAATATTTTCTTTATTTGTTCATACTAGGTCTAATATATTGTCACCTCTAGTAGTTTCTGTAATTAGTTGATTCAAAAAATTGTCCTGTACTGCGTCTAGGAAGTCTTCAGATTCATAGTCACCTACAATGTTGTCCCAGTCAATATTTCTGAAGTTGAAATCCCCCATAATGCATAGGTTGTTGTATATTGCTGCCCTACTCATTTCCGGCCATATGAGCTGAGTTGCTTCTTTCCCAAGACTTGGGGGCCGGTAAATCACTCCCATAATTAGTTTTCGCTTCTTTCTGCCATTTCTACCCATACAGACTCAGTTCCTATTTCACCCTTTATTGTATTATTAATGCACCATTTTAATGTATCTCTGACGAAGAGTGCAACTCCTCCCCCCTTCCTACCTTCCCTGTCCTTGTGAAAAAGGTTGTACCCTTCTTTGTGTTACTCAGATAAAAGTTCTTGCTCGCCAGATTCATCCAGGTTTAGGTGGCTACTATGACGTCTACATTCTCAGTACATACAACCGCTCTCAGCAAGTCTATTTTATTTCTAATGCTCCTACTGTTTGTATAGTACACATTTAAACCTACCCTTCCCTGGTCCTGTTTTACCCCTTGTTCTGAGTAACCAATTATACTTCCCTCTATCTACTGGCGAAACTTCCCCTTCGGATTGACAATTTCACGCTCCAGACAAGTGTACCCCGTCACGACTGTACAGGTAGTCGTTGCCGTAGAATCGTCGCCAGTTATCAATGAACGCCCAACCATTGCTTACACAATGTTGTTTTTATTCCAGTCGGCAATTTATAGCAATTGCCTTGGACAGCCTTTCACCGCCAACTCCTCTTCTAGACGAGACACCACATACTATTGGGTTCCCTACCCTATCACTAATCTTCCCTAATGCCTCCCTATACCTGCTGAAAAGTTCCTCACTCCTAACCTTTCCTATGTCGTTGCCTCCTACTCTAAGACACACTACCGGATTGGTACTTCCCCTGACAAGACTCTATCTATCCTCTCAGCTACATGCCCTATCCCAGCAACAGGAGAACACACCTAAGTCCTACGTTTCCTATCTCTTGCACAAAAAGTCTAATCTAAGAATCTCACCTAATGTCTACATTATTAATATAATGAGCACAACAGGGAGGAAAGGTTATCCTGTAGGCAATTGTACATAGTTACAATTATCTCTCTCTCTCTCTCTCTCTCTCTCTCTCTCTCTCTCTCTCTCTCTCTCTCTCTCTCTCTCTCTCTCTCTCTCTCTCTCTTTCTCTCTCTCTCTGTGCCCTATTGGACATAGGAACATTAATAGTAGCAGACAAGTCAGAGGAAGAGAGACCAGTTCTGATCACTGTGGATTTACAACGTGAACTGGATGATGTAAGGAGGGAGAGAGATGTTCCTCTCACTGAGAAAAAAAAAGGATGGGAGAAGGAGAGGATTTATTTGCAAGACCAAAGAGAAAATACTTTTATCAAGGCTACTGCTGCGACTAATGATGTTTTTAGTAGTTTTTTCTCTTCCCAAGTGATTTTGTTCTCAACTGGTGTCCCTGTAATATACTGGTCTGAGGAGGATATCAGTCGAGTACTGACCTTTCGCAGCTTAAGCCCGAAAGCTTATCACTACTTGCCTGATAGAAGTCAATTTCGTTTCCCATCTAACAGTACACTGCATCGTTGGATTCTCAGCTCAATGTGGAACCAGGTGTGTTCCATGCACTTCTGCAGCTGTTGTACCATAAATGTGAGTCTATGGATGACTGTAAACGTCTACGTGTTTAATCTTTTGATGAAACAAGTGTCAGTGAAGGTAACACTTGTCTTGTGAGGTCATAATTCCTGTCACATCACTCACACCTGGAGGCAAAGGCAGCACCTGTGATCACCTGCTCTAACTGCCCCCCCCCACCACCCATAATCTGATAATCTGTTGTCAGTGGCTGTAACACTTATCATATGAAGTCATAACTCCTGTCACCTCATGTCTACATTATTAGTATAATGGACAAACAGGGAGGAAAAGAACTCCTGTAGGCAACTGTATATATAGTCATCATTACCCTATCTTAAGCTGCAGTTATTTAAATACAAGACTATAACTGAAATACATTGTTTTTCTTTTAACCTTTCCTTCTGTGTATCACCCACCACACTGACTGGTGTCCTTAGCTAAAGTTATATGCAAGATTAAACTCTCTATTAGTATTATTTTCTATGTGAGATACTGAGATAACAAAGTACAGTATATAGAACCATAAAATGTTCTGTTTATAAGAGGTGAGAGGTAGGCGAGGAAGTCTGCCTGCTGACGTCAGCAAAGCTCCACCCACCTTGGCCTAGGCTAGCCTAGTCTAACCTGACCTAACCTAACCTACCCTAACCTTGTGTAAAACAAGTCTAGCCTAGCCTAGCCTAGCCTAGCCTAGCCTAACCTGACCTTATCTAACCAAAACTAACCTAACCTTGATCTGATCTGATCTGATCTAATATAGTGATTAGTTTTAATCAGATTGTTATACGTCTTTTTGATCAGTCTAAGTTTCTTTCATCTTACTCTTCATTTTTTCTCTGTTGTTTATCTTTGTTATATTGTTTTCTTTATGCTTTCTTTTCTTTCCCTCCTCCTCCTCTTCTTATTCCTCTATTGTTCTTTAAGAAATCAGGATAACTGTTAAGATTTGTTGACCAATTTTCTCTACATTTTCATTAAGAGATTACTTATTAAAACAACATTATCTGTATTTATATTATCTGAAGAGGAGTCCCGGCCACAACAAACGCCCCCACACTAACATAATGAAACACTCCAGTAAATTATGTAAATATTCAAAAGGATTTGGATTTAATTGTAGTTTGTTTAATTTTAGGAACATTTCATTAGTGTTAACGGGAGGCAGGTAATGGCTATTATTAAAAAGCTTCCCTTATAATGACTACGGTCCCTCCAGCCAGACTTATACTAGCGTCTAAAGCCAAGGTGTGGTAGAGTCAAGGTTACCCACTGAAAAGTTTATTTGGATAAGTTCGGTGTGATTCTATTAGGTTTGGCTCCATTAGGCGGTGTAAGGTTACCTGGAGTGGATGATTATGTGTTGGGTGGGGCGGAGAGGAGTCACACCAGGTTAGTTAGACTCCAGTTAGTGTGTATTTTATCCCTTTAACTCTCCAAGGAAAATTAAATAGATTAGTTGTTTTATAAGATAATTATTTAATTTTAATTCATCGGTTTATACTTTCATGATGTTACGTAAGTCTATAAATTCACTTAATTATTTTAATGGCAGGATAATAAAAAGATACCTGCTGTAATTACCGTGTTAGAAACTACAATTAGACAACCAAAACAGCATCATCGGCCATTACAGAGCGTTATTTTGTATAATGTAAGCACTTAAGTCAGTGGCCTAAAGCCTCAGGGCTGCCGTGTGAGGTGGTTCAGTCACGATACAAACATTACCAACATGTTTATCTTCACCAGGTGGGCTTAACATGACCAGGTGATGCCTTACTAACTCTTGGATTATTATTGTTGTTTAGTGAATTTGTATGAAGCTGCAAGATCATCTTACACCTCTTGGAGAAAATTGGGTAAAAAAAAATTTTCATCCCAATTTCCCCAATTGGTAGATATTTTTTTTTTTTTTTGTATTTTGGTATTCTTTAACCTACCTTACCT
>NW_024718217.1:0-6965 GCF_018991925.1 Homarus americanus
ATAAGCCCAGTAGAACACAAAACTGTCACAGATTAGGCTGGGTATTGGGGTGATTGCAATAGGTCGTAGCTGATTTAAGGATTGTGGGCTGGTTGACTTGGGCACTGGTGATACATA
The DNA here is from genome assembly GCF_018991925.1 of Homarus americanus. NCBI lineage: Eukaryota > Metazoa > Arthropoda > Malacostraca > Decapoda > Nephropidae > Homarus > Homarus americanus. The sequence goes on from NW_024718217.1 coordinate 118, forward strand.
AGAGGTCTTCCAGTCAGCTGGGCATCTGGCTTGACTGAGAGAAGCATTGATGATGGAGCATAGGGGTTTAGCAAGCTCCGGGGAGAACTCCTTGAAGAGTTTCATTGGTAAGTCAATGGGGGTGGTAGAGCGCTTTAATTTTAGTTTGTCCAGGCGTTTTGCTACTTCAAATTCTTCTACTAAGTCAGTGGGAAGGGGGGCTGGTAGGTAAGCAGGGAGAGTGGTTGTGTCAAGCCGAGGGAGCGTCTGGCATATAGTAGCGAAATGGTTATTTGTTTGCTCAGCTGCGTCAACATTAGTGAGATCTGTCTGTCTGTGCGTTAGTGTCTGACTGTGTGTTGGTTGTGTGATAGTGTCTGACTGTGTGTTAGTTAATAATAATAATAATTAACGGTTTATTGAAAGAGCTTGGCAGCCAGAAGGCTGAAAATATACAGTTACATATTTGGGGAATGGGTTACGAATTACAAATAATATACAAGTGACATAAGTGACACAAATAAGACATATAGTAACTTAGATGTATAGTAACTTAGATGGGGATCAGCTCAAACTACAGTTCATTTCAACATAGTGACAGTGTAGGGAGCAGTGTTTACTGGGAGTGAATACACTGATTTATTACATGTTATTGATAATTTTTACAATGGTTGGGACTGGGCTGTTCTTATAGCGATCAGTTCGTGCACGTATGGGCTGGATGCGGTTGTGGTGTCGAACAGCAATTCTCGGACAGGGATCTCAGGTGGTAGTAGGGGCCGGTGTCGGGGATGGTGTAGAAGCTTCTTACCAAATTTGCAGATGAGGCCGTGGTGATGGTCAGTGAGAGTCGAAAGGGTCAGTGTGTTGAGCGCTTCTTGATATGTGGTGTAGGAAGGGGAGAGAATAATCTTGCATGCCCTCTTTTGCACTTTTTCTAGGTGTTTACGTTGTGTGGCATTTAGAGAGGAAGACCAGGTGGGGGAGGCATAGGTGAGCTTGGGAAGTATGAATGTTGTGTATACACTGAGGAGCTCGTGTGCGGGAACTCCGAGGGACTTGAGTCGGCGGAGGAGGTGGAGACGGAAACTGGAGGATTTGACAACTTCACTGACGTGTGGTTTCAAATTTAGTTTGTTGTCTATGGTGACGCCGAGGAGCTTCGTGGAATCTACAACCTGGAGTGTGTTCGGACCTAGGGTAATGGGAGGAGGTGGGACAATGTCGGAGGAGAGGTTGATGTGCATAACCATGGTCTTGGTATGGTTGATGGTGACATGGTTGTTGGTGGCCCAGTTTTGGAGACTGTTCAATAAATCCTGGAGGGCGGTATAGTTGGGAGCAGAATTGTTGACGCTGATCCCAATGGTGGAGTCGTCGACATATTTCCAGCGAGCAGGGGTTTCTCTTAGGGCATCATTGATGAGCATAAGGAAGCAGAGTGGTCCCATCTTGGTGCCTTGGGGGACGCCACAGGTGAGTTGTGTGTTAGTGTCTGCTTGTGTGTTAGTGTCTGACTGTGTGTTAGTGTCTGACTGTGTGTTAGTGTCTGTTTGTGTGTTAGTGTCTGTTTGTGTGTTAGTGTCTGACTGTGTGTGAGTTGTGTGTTAGTGTCTGACTGTGTGTTAGTGTCTGTTTGTGTGTTAGTGTCTGACTGTGTGTTGGTTGTGTGTTAGTGTCTGTCTGTGTGTTAGTGTCTGTCTGTGCGTTGGTTGTGTGTTAGTGTCTGACTGTGTGTTAGTGTCAGTTTGTGTGTTGGTGTCTGTCTGTGTGTTAGTGTCTGTCTGTGTGTTAGTGTCTGTCTGTGTGTTAGTGTCTGATTGTGTGTTGCTTGCGTGTTAGTGTCTGTCTGTGTGTTAGTTGTGTGTTTGTGTCTGTCTGTGTGTTAGTGTGTGTCTGTGTGTTAGTGTCTGTCTGTGTGTTAGTTGTGTGTTAATAATAATAATAATAATAATTAACGGTTTATTGAAAAAGTTCTGCAGCCCGAAGGCTGAAAATATACATTGGGCATAAATGACTTATTACATACATTGGTGGTTTAACAAAAGCCTTCATAAGAGAAAGGTAAAGGAACATACAGTGAACATTCAGATTAATGTAGATGTTGAACAGCAAAAACATAGTGTAGTAACTCCCTCCCAGATGGTGTTAGGAGGGACCTCACGTGGTGTAGTGGTTCCCTCACAGATGGTGTTATGAGGGGCCTCACGTGGTGTAGTAATTCCCTCACAGATGGTGTTATGAAGGGCCTCACGTGGTGTAGTAATTCCCTCACAGATGGCGTTATGAGGGGCCTCACGTGGTGTAGTAATTCCCTCACAGATGGTGTTATGAGGGGCCTCACGTGGTGTAGTAATTCCCTCACAGATGGTGTTATGAGGGGCCTCACGTGGTGTAGTAATTCCCTCACAGGTGTTATGAGGGGCCTCACGTGGTGTAGTAATTCCCTCACAGATGGTGTTGTGAGGGGCCTCACATGGTGTAGTAATTCCCTCACAGATGGTGTTATGAGGGACATGTGGTTTAGTAATTCCCTCACAGATGGTGTTATATGAGTGAGGTGTGGTTCCAGGCCTTCCTATCGTAGACGGATTAACACATCGCTGGTAGTTGGGTCTCACAGGCCGTTATCACTGGGTACCTGGGACCTCAATGTGTGAAAGGTCAACTTGGGTACCACTGTTACTGTTGAGTTGTTCTCACTGACTTAAGCACTGTTCACCACTGTTCACCTCTGTTAACACTGGTTCCATTTCTTTCCTAAATGAAATAGTAACTTCTGGCGTGAACTTGTTGATATTCCGGTGGGGAGGAGGGTTCAGGGGAGGGAGTTGGTATGGGCCAACATAACAGTTGACCTGGCTGCTCCAAGAGGAGCGCCAGGTACGTCTTGACCCTTCGGTGGTCAAGGATGTTAGTGTCTGTCTGTGTGTTAGTGTCTGTCTGAGTGTTAGTGTCTGTCTGTGTGTTAGTGTCTGACTGTGTGTTGGTTGTGTGTTAGTGTCTGTCTGTGTGTTCGTGTCTGTCTGTGTGTTTGTGTCTGTCTGTGTGTTAGTGTCTGACTGTGTGTTGGTGGTGTGTTAGTGTCTGTCTGTGTGTTAGTTGTGTGTTAGTGTCTGTCTTTGTGTTAGTGTCTGTCTGTGTGTTAGTGTCTGACTGTGTGTTGGTTGTGTGTTAATAATAATAATAATAATAATAATAATAATAATAATAATTAACGGTTTATTGAAAGAGCTTGGCAGCCAGAAGGCTGAAAATATACCGTTACATATTTGGGGAATGGGTTTCGAATTACAAATCATATACAAGTAACATAAGTGACACAAATAAGACATATAATAACTAGATGGGGAAAAGCTCAAACTACAGTTCATTTCAACATAGTGACAGTGCAAGGAGAAGTGTTTACTGGGAGTGAATACACTGGTTTATTACAAGTTATTGATAATTTTTACAATGGTTGGGACTGGGCTGTTCTTATAGCGATCAGTTCGTGCACGTATGGGCTGGATGCGGTTGTGGTGTCGAACAGCAATTCTCGGACTAGGGATTTCAGGTGGTAGTAGGAGCCGGTGTCGAGGATGGTGTAGAAGCGTTTTACCAAATTTGCAGATGAGGTCGTGGTGATGGTCAGTGAGAGTCGAAAGGGTCAGTGTGTTGAGCGCTTCTTGATATGTGGAGTAGGAAGGAGAGAGAATAATCTTGCATGCCCTCTTTTGCACTTTTTCTAGGTGTTTACATTGTGTGGCATTTAGGGAGGAAGACCAGGTGGGGGAGGCATAGGTGAGCTTGGGAAGTATGAATGTTGTGTAAACACTGAGGAGCTCGGGTGCAGGAACTCCGAGGGACTTGAGTCGGCGGAGGAGGTGGAGACGGAAACTGGAGGATTTAACAACTTCACTGACGTGTGGTTTCCAATTTAGTGTGTTGTCTATGGTGACGCCGAGGAGCTTTGTGGAATCTACAACCTGGAGTGTGTTCGGACCTAAAGTAATGGAAGGAGGTGGGACAATGTCGGAGGAGAGGTTGATGTGCATAACCATGGTCTTGGTATGGTTGATGGTGACATGGTTGTTGGTGGCCCAGTTTTGGAGACTGTTCAATAAATCCTGAAGGGCGGTATAGTTGGGAGCAGAGTTGTTGACGCTGATCCCAATGGTGGAGTCGTCGACATATTTCCAGCGAGCAGGGGTTTCTCTTAAGGCATCATTGATGAGCATAAGGAAGCAGAGTGGTCCCATTTTGGTGCCTTGGCGGACGCCACAGGTGAGTGACTGAAAGGTGGAGACAGCCCCTCGGAAGCGTACAGCTTGGCGTCGGTCACTGAGGAAGTCTGTAAGCCATGGTATAAGACTTCTCCGAAGTTCGAGGTCAATAGCTTTGTTGATGATTATATTGTGGTCGACTAGGTCGAGTGCTTTAGTGAAATCAATGAAGGCGACAGCTACAGACGTTTTTCGTTTCTCGAGATGGCGGTATATGTAATCGAGAAAGCTGACAAGACAGTGAGTGGTGGAGGAAGTTTTCATGTTGCCAAATTGCTGAGGGTCTACGACTCCTGCAATATCAGTATAAGCCCAGTCGAACACAAAACTTTCACAGATTAGGCTGGGTATTGGGGTGATTGCAATAGGTCGTAGTTGTTTTATGGATTGTGGGCTGGTTGACTTGGGCACTGGTGATACATAAGAGGTCTTCTAGTCAGCTGGGCATCTGGCTTGACTGAGAGAAGCATTGATGATGGAGCATAGGGGTTTAGCAAGCTCCGGGGAGAACTCCTTGAAGAGTTTCATTGGTAAGTCAATGGGGGTGGTAGAGCGCTTTAATTTTAGTTTGTCCAGGCGTTTTGCTACTTCAAATTCTTCTACTAAGTCAGTGGGAAGGGGGGCTGGTAGGTAAGCAGGGAGAGTGGTTGTGTCAAGCCGAGGGAGCGTCTGGCATATAGTAGCGAAATGGTTATTTGTTTGCTCAGCTGCGTCAACATTAGTGAGATCTGTCTGTCTGTGTGTTAGTGTCTGACTGCGTATTAGTTGTGTGTTAGTGTCTGTCTGTGTGTTAGTGTCTGTCTGTGTGTTAGTGTCTGTCTGTGTGTTGGTTGTGTGATAGTGTCTGACTGTGTGTTAGTTGTGTGTTAGTGTCTGTCTGTGTGTTAGTGTCTGTCTGTGTGTTGGTTGTGTGTTAGTGTCTGACTGTGTGTTAGTGTCTGTCTGTGTGTTGGTTGTGTTTGTGTCTGTCTGTGTGTTAGTTGTGTGATAGTGTCTGTCTGTGTGTTACTGTCTGTCTGTGTGTTAGTTGTGTGTTAGTGTTTGTCTGCGTGTTAGTTGTGTGCTAGTGTCTGTCTGTGTGTTAGTTGTGTGTTAATAATAATAATAATAATAATAATAATAATAATAATAATAAAAATAATAAAAATAATAACAATAATAATAATAATAATAATAATAATTAACGGTTTATTGAAAAAGTTCTGCAGCCCGAAGGCTGAAAATATACATTGGACATTAACGACTTACTACACACATTGGTGGTTTAACAAAAGCCTTCATTAGAGATAGGTAAATGAACATACAGTGAACATACATATTAATGTAGCATTGTACGTGTTGAACAGCAAACACCTAGTGTAGTAACTCCCTCCCAGATGGTGTTAGGAGGGACCTCACGTGATGTAGTGGTTCCCTCAGATGGTGTTATGAGGGGCCTCACGTGGTGTAGTAATTCCCTCACAGATGGTGTTATGGGGGACCTCACGTGGTGTAATTACCTCACAGATGGTGTTATGAGGGTCCTCACGTGGTGGAGTAATTCCCTCACAGATGGTGTTATTAGGGACCTGACGTGGTGTGGTAATTCCCTCACAGATGGTGTTATGAGGGACCTGACGTGGTATAGTAATTCCCTCACAGATGGTGTTATGAGGGGGCCTCACGTGGTGTAGTAATTCCTTGACAGATGGTGTTATGAGGGTCCTCACGTGGTGTAGTAATTCCCTCACAGATGGTGTGATGAGGGACTTGACGTGGTGTAGTAATTCCCTCACAGATGGTGTGATGAGGGACTTGACTTGGTGTAGTAATTCCCTCACATATGGTGTTATGAGGGACATGTGGTGTAGTAATTCCCTCACAGATGGTGTTAATGAGTGAGGTTTGGTCCCAGGCCTTCCTATCGTAGACGGATTAACACATCACTGGTTATCACGGGCCGTTATCACTGGGTACCTGGGACCTCACTGTGTGAAGGTTAACTTGGGTACGACTGTTACTGTTGAGTTGTTCTCACTGACTTAAGCACTGTTCACCACTGTTCACCTATGTTTAACACTGGTTCCGTTCCTTTCCTAAATTAAATTGTAACTTCTGGCGAGAACTTGTTGATATTCCGGTGGGGAGGAGGGTTCAGGGGAGGGGGTTGGTATGGGCCAACTTAACAGTTGACCTGGCTGCTCCGAGAGGAGCCCCAGGTACGTCTTGACCCTTCGGTGGTCAAGGATGTTAGTGTCTGTCTGTGTGTTAGTGTCTGTCTGTGTGTTAGTGTCTGTCTGTGTGTTATTGTCTGTCTGTGTGTTAGTGTCTGTCTGTGTGTTAGTTGTGTGTTAGTGTCTGTCTGTGTGTTAGTGTCTGTCTGTGTGTTAGTTGTGTGTTAGTGTTTGTCTGTGTGTTAGTTGTGTGCTAGTGTCTGTCTGTGTGTTAGTGTTTGTCTGTGTGTTAGTTGTGTGTTAGTGTCTGACTGTGTCTTAGTTGTGTGTTTGTGTCTAACTGTGTTTTGGTTGTGTGTTAGTGTCTGTCTGTGTGTTAGTTGTGTGTTAGTGTTTGTCTGTGTGTTAGTGTCTGTCTGTGTGTTAGTTGTGTGTTAGTGTCTGTCTGTGT
>NW_024718218.1:0-14981 GCF_018991925.1 Homarus americanus
AACGATCTGAATACTGGGATCCAGCAGTGACATAAACAAGTTTGCGGATGACACCAAATAGAGACGACAGATTTAGTTCAGGGCAGGATGCAAATGCATTACAGGAGGATCACGATAAACTGCAGGGGGTGGTCTGAAAAATGTGATAAAATTCAACACAGCAAGTGCAGCGTACTTAATATTGGAAGAACAAATACTGTCAATGTACGTATAGCAGCATCGACTTGTAAAGAAGAGACACAAGGTGCTTATGGCCCGGACCTGCAGCTTCCTGAAAACAGTGCGTTAATGTTTGAAAATAAGGCAAACAGAGTATTGGGTTTATACCTAGAAGTGTAAGTAATAAGAGAGTGCAAGTCATATTGCAACTTCTGTATATCTTGCACTAGTCAGGCTGCACCTCGATTATGTGGTTCAGTTCTGGGTGCCCTTATTATAGAACAGACCTGCATTTTCACTACAAGTCCAGTTGCAGCGAAAGAATGACGAAAATGATTCCGGGACTTGAGGAAATAGCGCTTCCATATCAGGATAGGTTAAAAAGAAACTAAACTTGCATTCCCTAAGAAAGACGAAAGGGTGCGGGGAGATATGATAGAAGTATTTGGTGGGTGAAAAGGAATCAATAAGGCGATATAGATAAAGTTCTTATAATATCTAACCCGGGATGGGACTCGGAGCAACGGATTTAAGTTAGATAAGTTTAGGTTTAGGAGAATGGAAGAACTGGTTTACAAATTGTTCTCTGGCTGGCTGGCTTCTCTGGCTGGCTGGTTGGCTTCTCTGGCTGGCTGGCTTCTCTGGCTGGCTGGTTGGCTTTCTGCTGGCTGGTTGGCTTTCTGGCTGGCTGGCTTTCTGGCTGGCTGGTTGGCTTCTGCTGGCTGGTTGGCTTCTCTGGCTGGCTGGCTGGCTGCTCTGGCTGGTTGGCTTTCTGGCTGGCTGGTTGGCTTCTCTGGCTGGCTGGCTGGCTGGCTTCTGGCTGGCTGGCTGGTTGGCTTTCTGGCTGGCTGGTTGGCTTCTCTGGCTGGCTGGCTGGTTGGCTTTCTGGCTGGCTGGCTGGTTGGCTTCTGGCTGGCTGGCTGGTTGGCTTTCTCTGGCTGGCTGGCTGGTTGGCTTCTGGCTGGCTGGCTGGTTGGCTTCTGCTGGCTGGCTGGCTTCTGGCTGGCTGGCTGGTTGGTTGTTAGCTTCTGCTGGCTGGCTGGCTGGCTTCTCTGGCTGGCTGGGTTGGCTTTCTGGCTGGCTGGCTTCTCTGGCTGGCTGGCTGGCTCTCTCTGGCTGGCTGGCTGGCTTCTCTGGCTGGCTGGTTGGCTTGGCTGGCTGGCTGGCTGGCTGGGCTGGCTGGTTGGCTTCTTCTCTGGCTGGCTGGTTGGCTTTCTGGCTGGCTGGCTGGTTGGCTCTCTCTGGCTGGTTGGCTCTCTGGCTGGCTGGCTGGTTGGCTTGGCTGGCTGGCTGGCTGGTTGGCTCTCTGGCTGGCTGGCTGGTTGGCTTCTCTGGCTGGCTGGCTGGTTGGCTTCTCTGGCTGGCTGGCTGGCTGTCTGGCTGGCTGGCTGGTTGGCTCTCTGGCTTGGCTCTCTGGCTGGCTGGCTTGGCTGGCTGGCTGGCTGGCTGGCTGGTTGGCTTCTGGCTGGTTGGCTTCTGGCTGGTTGGCTGGCTGGCTGGCTGGCTGGCTGGCTGGTTGGCTTCTGGCTGGCTGGCTGGTTGGCTCTGGCTGGCTGGCTGGTTGGCTTCTCTGGCTGGCTGGCTTCTCTGGCTGGCTGGTTGGCTTCTCTGGCTGGCTGGCTGGTTGGCTTCTCTGGCTGGCTGGTTGGCTTGGCTCTGGCTGGCTGGCTGGTTGGCTTCTCTGGCTGGCTGGTTGGCTGGCTGGCTGGCTGGTTGGCTTCTCTGGCTGGTTGGCTTCTCTGGTTGGCTCTGGCTGGCTGGCTGGCTGGCTGGCTGGCTGGCTGGCTGGCTGGGGGCTGGTTGGCTTCTGGCTGGCTGGCTGGCTGGCTTCTCTGGCTGGCTGGCTGGTTGGCTTTCTTGGCTGGCTGGTTGGCTGGCTCTGGCTGGCTGGCTGGTTGGCTTCTGGCTGGTTGGCTGGCTGGCTGGCTGGTTGGCTTGGCTCTCTGGCTGGCTGGCTGGTTGGCTTGGCTCTGGCTGGCTGGCTGGTGGCTGGCTGGCTGGTTGGCTTCTCTGGCTGGCTGGCTGGTTGGCTTTCTGGCTGGCTGGCTGGCTGGCTGGTGGCTTCTCTGGCTGGCTGGCTGGCTGGCTTGTCTGTACCTTCGACCACCACACAAACAAACCAGCAGACAACGACCTATCTCTCTGTGTTGTGTTTCATCATAGCTGGTAAATTTAGAGCTTGTAAATAAATGGGAGAAGCATAATTTTTTTGTGTATATGTTGTCATTGTATTAAAAGTGTTGTTAGTGTGTTGTGTTATAGGGTTGTGTTGTGTGATTATGTTGTAGTTATTGTATTAAATTGTTGCTTTAGGGTTGTGTTTTATGAATATGCTACACCCATGGTATTAAAAAAAAATTATTATGGTCCTTTAGCATTCGACCAATCGTATATCCCAGAGACATAAACCCATTGTCGTCATACTAGCAGACACATCGAGTCCTTGTCATCATTAAGATACTTCTCGCCTCGGTGGGGTAGGTTAGGTTAGGTTAGGTTAGGTTAGGTTAGGTTAGGTTAGGTTAGGTTAGGTTACTCTGGGTGAAATGTCAAGTCTCCTCACGACATAGGAGGAATGTATCTCAGACTTGGCGTTGGAAAGGTTAGGGTGGGGTTAGGTTAGGTGTGGGAATTTTGGGGGTTAGATTAGGTTTGGCGAGAGGTGTGGGTATGCTGGGGTTAGATTAGGTTAGATTAAGTTAGGTTAGGTTAGATGTGGAAATTTTGGGGTTAGATTATGTTAGATGTGGAAATTTTGGGGTTAGATTAGGTTAGGTTAGGTTAGATGTGGAAATTTTGGGGTTAGGTTAGATTATGTTAGATGTGGAAATTTTGGGGTTAGGTAAGGAGTGAAAAAGTTGAGTAACTCGTGAAATTCACCACCCTCCCCTGAGCCAGTTCACAAAGCTTAATGTCATCCCCCTGGACTAGTACTGCTGGATCTATATTTATCTCACCATGTTGTAAGTCCTGTAGTCACCTGTAACTTATGTAGTATTGCTGTTCTTGTCGACCCAATGAATCACTCGCTGTATCTGAACATATATCTGTTAATGTATTTTTTATTGTATTTTTATTTAATTTTTTGGGGGGGGGTGTATTTTAAGGATGGTAATGTGTTGATATGGGAGATATCTATCCCCTCCCACGCTCCCTTCCACACCCCTTCCGCCCCTTCCACACCCCACCCACACACTCCCCCACGCCCCACCCACACACCTCCCCCACACACCCTCTGCCCCTGCCCTCACACCCACTCCAGCATGTGTTAGGATATGGTGGTGGTGGTGATGGTCAGTATTGGTCAGGGAGGCACGTGTTGGATCAGTGTCCGGCCTTGGTGAATAATGGAGGGAGGGATGCTCAAGACCTCCCCATCACCTGCAGCATCACAACTACTACTGCGTTGCTTCAGGTGTCTCTCTCTCTCTCTCTCTCTCTCTCTCTCTCTCTCTCTCTCTCTCTCTCTCTCTCTCTCTCTCTCTCTCTCTCTCTCTCTCTCTCTCTCTCTCTCTCTCTCTCTCTCTTTAAATCTTCTCCACACACACACACACAGAGGATCATCCCCAGGGCAGAAAGTCGACCCGGCATCCTCCCATTCCTGCAGCATCCTCAGACACTTTCGTAAGTCTTCTCCCTCCTCCCCTCCCTTCTTGTTTACATACCCTCCTCCTCCTCCCCTCTCCCTTCCACCCCTCCTCTTTCCTCCTGCTCCCTCTACCCAGTCCTCTCTCTCTCTCTCTCTCTCTCTCTCTCTCTCTCTCTCTCTCTCTCTCTCTGTATTTGACTTTAATGCTCCTCATTCAGCCAGTGTTGATCTAGTGTAGCAGAGACTTCCTCCTCCTCTCTCTCTCTCTCTCTCTCTCTCTCTCTCTCTCTCATTGCACCTACTTTCACACACTTTAGACAAGAATAAACACGTGATACTTCAGTATTAATTCAGAGAAGGAGCTCCGGGGCCAGCATCTTTCTCTGTCCAAATTGAAACTGTGAGGCGGTGAGGTGTTGTGTGTGAGAGTGCAGGCTGTGGAGTTGTGACGACCTGTGTGTGAGAGAGAGAGAGAGAGGGGGGTTGTACTGGGCGTGCTCAAGTGTGTGTGTGTGTGTGTGTGTGTGTGTGTGTGTGTGTGTGTGTGTGTGTGTGTGTGTGTGTGTGTGTGTGTGTGTGTGTGTGCAGCTTGACAACCTCGGATAACGTCAGCAGGTGGACCACGTGACGTTGTTTGGGTTCCTCCAGCTGATGTTTACGATAACCGGCAACACACACGACTGAATGCAACACAACACAACACAACAAACCAGCACACCTTCCACCCCTTCCCACCCCAATACTGAACCCGAATTAATCACCCTGGCAGTTGCTTGCTCTTAGCTTTTGTAATTCACAGCTACGCCCTTCCTTTTGGCCCCTCCTTATCCCTCGAGCCACGCCCACCCTAGTCCCTTTAGCCACGCCCACCAGCCCCCTTTCACCTCTAGCCACGCCCTCCAGCCCCCTTTCACCTCCTCTAGCCACGCCCTCCAGCCCCCTTCACCTCCTCTAGCCACGCCCCCAGCCCCCTTCACCTCCTCTCTAGCCACCCCACCAGCCCATTTACCGCCTCTAGCCCCTTCACCACCTCTAGCCACGCCCTCCAGCCCTCCCTCACCCGTCTAGCCATGCCCTCCAGCCCCTTCACCTCCCCTCTAGCCACGCCATCCAGCCCCCTTTACCTCCCCTTCTCTAGCCCCTTTAACTCCCTCTAGCCACGCCTCCTGCAGCCCTTCACCTCCCTCTAGCCACGCCCTCCAGCCCCCTTCACCTCCTCTAGCCACTCCCACCAGCTCCAACCGCCTCTAGCCCCTTCACCTCCTCTAGCCACGCCATCCAGCCCCTTACCTCCTCTAGCTCCCCTCTCTCTAGCCACGCCCCCAGCCCCTTCACCTCCTCTAGCCACGCCCTCCAGCCCCTTTCACCTCCTCTAGGCACGCACTCCAGCCCTTCACCTGTTCCAGCTGCGCCCCTCGCCCCCCTTCACCTCCTCTAGCCACGCCCTCCAGCCCCCTTCACCTCCTCTAGCCACGCCCTCCAGCCCCTCTTCACCTGTCTCTAGCACGCCCTCCCCTTCACCACCTCTAGCCATGCCCTCCAGCCCCCTTCACCTCCTCTAGCCACGCCCCTCCAGCCCCTTCACCTCCCCTCTAGCCACGCCCTCCAGCCCCTTCACCTCCTCTAGCCACGCCCTCCAGCCCCTTCACCACCTCTAGCCACGCCCTCCAGCCCCTTCACCACCTCTAGCCACGCCTTCCAGCCCCTTCACCTCCTCTAGCCACGCCCTCCAGCCCCTTCACCTCCCTCTAGCACGCCCTCCAGCCCCCTTCACCTCCCTAGCCACGCCCTCCAGCCCCTTCACCTGCTCTAGGCACGCCCTCCAGCCCCCTTCAACACCTCTAGCCCCCTTCACACCTCTAGCCACGCCCTCCAGCCCCCTTCACCTCCTCTAGCCACGCCCTCCAGCCCTTCACCTGCTCTAGGCACGCCCTCCAGCCCCTTCACCTCCTCTAGCCACGCCCTCCAGCCCCTCTACCTCCCCTCTAGCCACGCCCTCCAGCCCCTTTACCTCCTCTAGCCACGCCCTCGAGCCCTTCACCTGCTCTAGGCACGCCCCTCCAGCCCCTTCTCCCTAGCCACGCCCCCAGCCTCCTTCACCTCCTAGCCACGCCCTCCAGCCCCTTCTCACCTGCTCTAGGCACGCCCTCCAGCCCCCTTCACCATCTCTAGCACCGCCCTCCAGCCCCCTTCACCTCCTCTAGCCACGCCCCTCCAGCCCCCTTCACCTCCTCTAGCCACGCCCTCCAGCCCCTTCACCTCCCTCTAGCCACGCCCTCCAGCCCCTTCACCTCTAGCCACGCCCTCCAGCCCCTTCACCTCCTCTAGCCACGCCTCCAGCTCCTTTCACCACCTCAGCCACGCCCTCCAACCCCTTCACCTCCTCTAGCCACGCCCTCCAGCCCCCTTCACCTCCTCTAGCCACGCCCTCCAGCCCCTTCACCACCTCAGCCACGCCTCCAGCACCCCTTCACCTCCTAGCCACGCCCTCCAGCCCCTCTTCACCTGCTCTAGGCACGCCCTCCAGCCTGCTTCACCACCTCTAGCCACGCCCTCCAGCCCCTTCACCTGCTCTAGCTGCGCCCTCCAGCCCCCTTCACCTCCTCTTAGCCACGCCCTCCAGCCCCCTTCACCTCCTCCTAGCCACGCCCTCCAGCCCCCTTCACCTGCTCTAGGCACGCCCTCCAGCCCCTTCACCACCTCCTAGCTATGCCCTCCAGCCCCCTTCACCTCCCTCTAGCCACGCCCTCCAGCCCCTTCACCTCCTCTAGCCACGCCCTCCAGCCCCTTCACCACCTCTAGCCACGCCCTCCAGCCCCTTCACCTCCTCTCTAGCCACGCCCTCCAGCCCCCCTTTCACCTCCTCTAGCCACCCAGCCCCTTCACCTCCTCTAGCCACGCCCTCAGCCCCTTCACCACCCCGCCACGCCCTCCAGCCCCTTCACCACCTCAAGCCACGCCCTCCAGCCCCCTTCACCACCTCTAGCCACGCCCTCCAGCCCCTTCACCTCCTCTAGCCCGCCCTCCAGCCCCTTCACCCGAGTAAGACAACACCTGATAGAGCTCCTCTTGGGATATATCCAAACGTCAGGAGGAGGTCAAGATAGCCTCTGACCGCAGCTGAGCACCTCCTAACCTCCTTCAGGACCTCACTTAACCTCCTTCAGGAACGTCTTACCTCCTCCTCCTCTTTTGCCTCTTCCCAACTCCTCCTCTGCCCTTCCATCTTCATGTTAAACTTCCCTACCTACCTACCTACTACCAACGTGTCTTTTCCTCCTCCCCTACATATTCCTCTTCCTCCCTACACTCCCTACACCTGCCTCCTCCCGTCACACCCCTTCCCCATACATTTCTGCTAGAGGGATATTAGTTGACCTTACATAAACTACCAATTGGGGGTCATTTCTGGTGCTGGTGAGGTGGCGGCGTGACCCCAGGGCTGACCACCACTGCCGGAAAGACTAATACACTGACGTAATTGGTTCCGGTGTGTGTGTGTGTGTGTGTGTGTGTGTCAAGGAGGGAAAAGTCTTGGCAGCAACTGACAGCACCTGGCCATCTCCTGACCTCGTGTCTTATCTAGTTGAGGCTAACCTGCAACAGCTGATCTTTAACTGGTTCTGGGAGTCATATTCTGGAGGGAGGTGGCTCGTGACTACAGTTGACCACCTCCTACCCTTCCCTCCATAGCTGGCAGAGGCTTATCACCTGGTCAGGCTCAGGGTGTAAGGTGAGAAGCGGCCAGTGTGAGATTACCACTACCTACCGCCTACCCCTCCTGCTGGCAGTGTCTTGTGGTGGCCGCCCCTTCACTGACCTGTCTGTCGGGGTGACACACGGGGTTGGTTCTCGAGCCTGCCGTCAGTCTTCCTCCTCTCCCCTATACCCTACACCTCGGCTTGCAAAGTCTCATAAACAATGGCTGATACATCCCCGACGAGGTCATGAGCGGGCGTTTAACCTGAGATACTCGTGTTATTGTCTTACCTGTGTGTCCCGTTACTGTAGTGTGTGTGACTAGTGTGTGCCGTTACTGTAGTGTGTGTGACTAGTGTGTGCCGTTACTGTAGTGTGTGTGACTAGTGTGTGCCGTTACTGTAGTGTGTGTGACTAGTGTGTCCGTTACTGTAGTGTGTGTGACTAGTGTGTCCCGTTACTGTAGTGTGTGTGTGACTAGTGTGTCCCGTTACTGTAGTGTGTGTGACTAGTGTGTCCCGTTACTGTAGTGTGTGTGACTAGTGTGTCCCGTTACTGTAGTGTGTGTGTGACTAGTGTGTGCCGTTACTGTAGTGTGTGTGACTAGTGTGTCCCGTTACTGTAGTGTGTGTGACTAGTGTGTGCCGTTACTGTAGTGTGTGTGACTAGTGTGTCCTTCCCTCCTTGTGAACTGAAGTGTTTGTGAGGTTGAGGGGACGAGTACCAGGTTGAGTGTGGTTGATAGTTAGGAAGACTATACCATAGCGACCTTCGTGTTCCTAGGATCGACGTCTTGTTTCTTGTGTGTGTGTGTGTGTGTGTGTGTGTGTGTGTGTGTGTGTGTGTGTGTGTGTGTGTGTGTGAAGGGCTGTGTCGAAGTTAACTGAAGACCAACTACTGATTAACTCTACATGCAGCTAAACTAACCCAGGATATTTTCACCGGCTGTCACGTTAAGCCCTGTCGATGAGTGCTGGTGTTGCGTTATACTGTGTGAGGTTCAGTACATAAGGTGCTTACGATCAGACCCAACAAGATAAGACCCTCTGTCCCTCGTCCTCTGCTTCTAATAAATGATATTTTATCGCTCGGAGTGTCAACAGTAGGTTTGTTTATAAAGAAGAACACCCATTGGTTACCCTGGATAAATGGTGGTTATTGAGTGTTTTAACGCCAGACACAAGAACTGAAAGAACTGTTGTATTGTGCTTCCATGCCTGCATGTCTGGGGCCTCCTGAAGGTGTTGACGGGTAAAGGAAGGCATCATCGCTCACTGTTAACCTGAACGGCCTCCTGGCGATAACTATCCCATGGTTAATGTTGAAAAGACACGGTTAAGGAGTCGTCTTGGTGGGGTGGTGGCCAGTAGTCACCTCTGATCACCTCTGTCACTCCATATGACACGCCCTGGGTGATGTTGGGTAATGCTTGAATGGGGATTTGGACACACACACCCTGAAGGAATACTGAAATAGGGTTCATGATGATAGAGGAAGAGAGAGAGTATTTGTGGTGATTACATTTGCCATGTCTTGAGCAAGTGATGAAATATTGGAACTTCAGAGGAAAGATGATAAGAATGGTGTAGATAAAGAGTATTGGACAGGTGTGGATTGGCCAAGATTTAGTGTACGTAGAGAGAGACAGAGAGAGAGAGGTGTTAGCGTATTATTGTAAATGGTGTTGATGTGAGTAACAAGTTAAGTGAGTTGTGTCGGTCAGGTGCAAACACGAGGACCTTCACCTGATAACACAAACACACGCGTCAGAGCTTGGAATGTTGATCTCTTCGTCAGCGTCGTCAGGTTGTGGCCGCTACCTGGTGACGTAACGGTGGGGCATCTCCGTCTAGCACACACTCTGCCCCGCCTCGCTACCCCCATCCTCCTCCCCCACTGCCACGCTTCGTCCCTCCCCACGCCACGCCCCTCTCCACACGCCACGCTTTGTCACGCCATCTCACGCCCTCTATACGCACTTGAGTAACCAAACAACGCGATACATCTCAACTCTTCACCAGCCCACCTCACGTCTGTACCACCAAACTCAACTGAACAATACCTCACACCACCATCACCACGCCCCAACACCATCACCACGCCCCAACACCATCACCACGCCCCAACACCATCACCACGCCCCAACACCATCACCACGCCCCAACACCATCACCACCATTACCACACCACCATCACCACACCACCATCACCACACCACCATCACCACGCCCCAACACCATCACCACCATTATCACGCCCCAACACACCTGCATAATGAATAACTTTGAGGAGCCCCCAATGCCCTAATGAACAAAACAAAACAAACTGACGAAGAACTACACTTGGACAGTCAATCAACCAGTCATCCGGTCAGTTATTTAGCACCGACTGACTGTCTGACCCACTAAAAATAAACTCCAGAAATATATAAAACATTAAATCAAAACACATCAAAAGGAACTGTTTAATTAATATGTATTTAACCTATGGACGAAGTAAACAAAATAGAATATTAATTCGTCTCCTTTATATATATATACACCCACCTATACAGCTCACCCAATGAACACGCTTAGAGAGAGAGAGACAGACAGGCAGACAGACAGACAGACAGACAGACACAGACAGACAGAGAAAAAGCTATTCCCAGCCTCATAATTAATAGTTGTAAGAGATTTTAAAACCCAAATTTAGAACCAGGTGAAAAAGGGTGATGATAGTGTGGAAAAGTGACGATAAAGCTGTAGATAGGAAAATCATTACTTGAGACTGGTTGTGTGTGTGTGTAAAGAGGAAAAAGTGATAAACTATGCATAGGAAGAAATGCCAAGAAAGACAGCCATAGAGAAACGTGGGATAAGAAGATAATGGACAAAAGGTGTGTTTAGAGAAGGTGATAAAAGCAGAACACCTTGAAATCGTTTTGTGAATGAGGAGACGAGAGAGAAAATTGATAAACCCCTACGTGGGGAAGGAGACACGAAGGTAAATATGAGAGAGAATTGATAAAACCGTGTATGGAGGAGATGGTGAATGAGTAATAATCAAGGACCGTTGGATAGTGGAAATACGTAGGAGGAAATAGAGAATTGATAATTGTTTAATGGAGGAAAACGGGGAGAGTTTGATGAAAATAAGTACCTGGGAAAAGTAGCGATAGAATAGACGAAGACTGATAAAACCGTGCTTGAAGGAAGGAAAGAAGGAGAGGGTAATTAAGATATCCCTTGATAAAACAGTGCTTGGAAGAAGAGAAGGAAGAAAGGAGAATTAGAAACAAATAACAGAGAGAGAGAAAGAAAGAACGAACGAACGAAAGAGAGAGATGGCAATGATGATCAGACGCGTGGAGCCTTACGGGCCCCTAATGTAGGAGGGCCCCGCTGGACCCCTGGCCCATCGCTACAACCTGCTGGGCTCTCACTTCAAGCAACACAGGGAGTCCTCAGGCATTATATTGTTGTGAGTATCCGTGTGTGTGTGTGTGTGTGTGTGTGTGTGTGTGTGTGTGTGTGTGTGTGTGTGTGTGTGTGTGTGTGTGTGTGTGTGTGTGTGTGTGTGTGTGTGTGTGTGTGTGTGTGTGTGTGTGTGTGTGTGTGTGTGTGAGTGTGAGACTCTACCTGTAACCTTTGTGTGTTTTATATGTAACTACCTGTAATTATATCGTTGTTTATATGCCTGTATCTGCAACTCTTGTACCTGTAACCCCTACCTGTACCTGTGACCTGTACTATACTTGTAACCCCTACCTGTACCTACGATCCCTACTTGTACCTGTAACCTCGTTGTTGGGCACTCAGGTGTGTGGGGCAGGGTGGCACAAGGGGTGATGACACTACCTACTAATAAATAATATATTACTTCCGTTAGTGGCGACACTCTCCTGGGGAAGTGTCTGTTTTAGGACCTCAGTGTGTGTGTGTGTGTGTTTCCTGTAGTTTTTTTGTCTGTTTCCTGTATTTGTGTGCGTTTCCTGTATTTATGTCTGTTTCCTATATTTGTGTGCGTTTCCTATATTATATGTGTGTGTTTTTCCTGTATATGTGTGTGTTTTCCTGTATATGTGTGTATGTTTCCTGTGTCTGTGTGTATGTATGTATGTCGTCACAAGTTTGGTCAAAACCACCTTCCATCTGTCAACTATGCAGCACAGCACAGCACCAAAGCCAGCCAATGGGGCCGCCCTGACAGAGGAAGCATCGTACACTTCTTCCCTTAAAGATGAACATTAATGCCCCGCCACGGACCTAGTGTGTGTGTGTGTGTGTGTGTGTGTGTGTGTGTGTGTGTGTGTGTGTGTGTGTGTGTGTGTGTGTGTGTCGTACTCAAGTCTCTTCTCGTATCACAACAAGTTTCACCTCTCGTTCTCACCACCACCACCACCACCACTTGCTCGATAAGAATGAAACTTTGTGAGGGTGAAATTTTATTATTGAGCCACCAGTGAGCCTATGGGTCTTGTGTCTAGTATAGTGTAGTGAATAGTATCTCTCTTTTTCTCTCCTTTCTTTTCCTGTCTCTCTCTCTCCAGATTAAATTTGGTTAGGTTTGAATTGAACTAGGTCAAATAAACTCCGAGGATTAGAGAGGTCTTCATGTGACCCCCCCAATCTAAGTTTAACAGGAGGACAACTAATCCACGAGTACCAGAACTAACTGGTGACCCTCGAGGTGTGATGATACAGCCTAGTACTCTCAGCTAGGCCCTTCTCCTTCACCCCCTCCTTCGTGTCGTGTTGTCCGTACCTTATCTCCAGAGCCACCATCTCTCTACCTACCAGTCCTACAGCTACACTTGACTGAGGGAGGGAGGGAATCGTTGTTATTGAGGATGGCAGTGTGGTGAAGGATGGGTACTATGTTATTTCCTCATTAGCCATACGTACCTTGCAGTGTTTTCCGGTCTGGTTTTCTTTCATTCTGTCTTTATTTCACTCATTCATTCATTCATTCATACACTCACTTCTCGTTTCTATACTCGTTCAATTTATTTTTGAGGGTCACTGGTTTAAAAAATGCAGATAGTTCATTCGCTAGGACGCCGCCTCCGGGAGGCTCCACATTGTCTCACTGTTCAGTCCCCAAACTTCTTCTTCCATCAATAGCTCATTAACGGTGTATGTAAGTTCCACCATGTTTTTCACTACAACGGTACAGGAAAGTATATTTTTTAGCATTAAACTGTAATTATTTTATTGTCTAATCATCACTACATATAACACCATCCATCATCACTATCTATAACACCATATTATCACTACACATAACACCATCCATCATCACTACATATAACACCATCCATCATCACTACATGTAACACCACCCATTATCACTACATATAACACCATCCATCATCACTACATATAACCCACATCATCACTACATATAACACCATCCATCATCACTACATATAACACCACCCATCATCACTACATATAACACCATCCATCATCACTACATATAACACCACCCATCATCACTACATATAACACCATCCATCATCACTACATATAACACCACCCATCATCACTACATATAACACCATCCATCATCACTACATATAACACCATCCATCATCACTACATATAACACCATCCATCATCACTACAGAATCGGTAAAGTAGTTTCCGAGATTCTCGTGCAGACACACACACAGACATACTTCTTTGTTTATATAGATAGATGCAATTATACAGTAGCTAAAACAACTATCTGTGTATACTTTGTGGGAAACTATGAGACCATGGACGATAAGTTTTGGTATATGAGGGCTGTCACTAGTAGCACGTAAAATTTCGAGCATATCGACCCCACCTGCACAGATAGTTGTTTTAGCGACTGTACCTTATAATATGTGTGTGTGTGTGTGTGTGTGTGTGTGTGTGTGTGTGTGTGTGTGTGTGTGTGTGTGTGTGTGTGTGTGTGTGTGTGTGTGTGTGTGTGTGTGTGTGTGTGTGTAATAATAATACTAATAATAATTAACGGTTTATTGAAAGAGCATGGCAGCCGGAAGGCTGAAAATATACAATTACATAATTGGGGAATGGGTCTCTTGATTTACAAATGATGTACCAAGTAACATAAGTGATACAAATATGATATATAATAATTAGGTGTTGCTTTTTACAATGGTTGGGACTGGGCTGTTCTTGTAGCAATCAGTTCGTGCTCGTATGGGCTGGTGTGTAGCCAGGACAGTAGCTTGGGGCAATGCAGGTGTGCTCCATCCTTCAGGTTACGTCAGGTGAAGCTGTGAGGTCAGGTTAGGTCAGATCCAGTCACAATCAGTATTGCTGTGTTTTTGAGCTTTTCCTTCGAGTTGAAATCCACTTTTCTATATCACTTGTGGGTTAATCGTCAATTTTGCACTGTACTGTTGGTGTGAGGTTGTTGATATATCCAGATGGGAAGGAGGAGATGGGGAAGGGAGAGCCCGACAGACCGGGCTGGCAGCTGTCTCCATGGTCAAGACCACGGCCGCGTTAGCGGGCAGCGCCGACTGCACGTCCTTCCGAAGAAGGCTGAGGTGTGTGTGTGTGTGTGTGTGTGTGTGTGTGTGTGTGTGTGTGTGTGTGTGTGTAATAATAAATAATAATAATAATTAACGGTTTATTGAAAGAGCTTGGCAGCCAGAAGGCTGAAAATATACAGTTACATATTTGGGGAATGGGTTACGAATTACAAATAATATACAAGTGACATAAGTGACACAAATAAGACATATAAACTTAGATGGGGATCAGCTCAAAATACAGTTCATTTCAACATAGGTGACAGTGTAGGGCAGTGTTTACTGGGAGTAAATACACTGATTTATTACATGTTATTGATAATTTTACAATGGTTGGGACTGGGCTGTTCTTATAGCGATCAGTTCGTGCACGTATGGGCTGGATGCGGTTGTGGTGTCGAACAGCAATTCTCGGACGTGTGTGTGTGTGTGTGTGTGTGTGTGTGTGTGTGTGTGTGTGTGTGTGTGTGTGTGTGTGTGTGTGTGTGTGTGTGTGTGTGTGTGTGTGTGTGTGTGTGTGTGTGTGTGTGTGTGTGTGTGTGTGTGTGTGTGTGTGTGTGTGTGTGTGTGTGTGTGTGTGTGTGTGTGTGTGTGTGTGTGTGTGTGTGTGTGTGTGTGTGTGTGTGTGTGTGTGTGTGTGTGTGTGTGTGTGTGTGTGTGTGTGTGTGTGTGTGTGTGTGTGTGTGTGTGTGTGTGTGTGTGTGTGTGTGTGTGTGTGTGTGTGTGTGTGTGTGTGTGTGTGTGTGTGTGTGTGTGTGTGTGTGTGTGTGTGTGTGTGTGTGTGTGTGTGTGTGTGTGTGTGTGTGTGTGTGTGTGTGTGTGTGTGTGTGTGTGTGTGTGTGTGTGTGTGTGTGTGTGTGTGTGTGTGTGTGTGTGTGTGTGTGTGTGTGTGTGTGTGTGTGTGTGTGTGTGTGTGTGTGTGTGTGTGTGTGTGTGTGTGTGTGTGTGTGTGTGTGTGTGTGTGTGTGTGTGTGTGTGTGTGTGATATTGATTTGATATTGAAACAGTTTATTTAACCAGAAG
>NW_024718219.1:0-2556 GCF_018991925.1 Homarus americanus
TATCTCTGTTACCTAACCCCCGCGAATGTTAAGGGCCGATTGTATATATATATATATATACAGTATTTCCCCGCTTTACACGGTTTCACTTTCCGCGATTTCTCATTTTTCTCATTTACACGGTACCTTGCCAGAACCAGACTTTCACTTTCCGCGGTGCATCTACTCATGTACGCGGTGAAGTATAATTTTTTTTTTTTTTCATTTAGCTCATAAAATTCATAAAAATTACCCGGCCAGAATATAATTTATATTGCTGGAATTCTTACAATATGATGATAATTTTGAATAAAAACATCATGGATTTTGCATTAGACATACAAATTTTAGATCTGAAGTAATAATTTGGTTTACACAAAGCAAATATTTTATCTTTTGTGCAAAATATATGAAGTTTACATTCAAAATATTCCCTGACCTGCAAGGAATCAAGAAATGTCAATTATGTTATCCTAACTTTAGTCTGAGGTATTATTTATTACTATACGTTAAAATCTAGTGTTTCACCCAACATTTCTCAGAGAGGTAAGAGCTAGTGAGCTGGGAAAGGGGGGTTGAATCCATTATTTGAATGGACATTAACCTGGCGACTGTATTTCTCTTAAATATTAATTGTGTGAGCATACCATCATAAAATTTAGATGTTATTTTTACTACAACATAGGTATTGTGCCGCAAAAAGTGGTGTTTGGGGGTAGGGCCAGTCTCTATTGGAATTAATCCCATATGTTCTGTTGTTCACTTTACGCGGTTTTCGGTTTTCACTTTCCGCAGTACCGTGGGTTCAATTGACCGCATAAATCGGGGTACTACTGTACAGTAGTGAAAATACTGATTAAGAGTGTTTAAACACCGAGAGAATTATCTTGAACAACTGCCTGGTTATGGCCAACCAGTGCACACAAGTTAATTTACTATGACAACCAAACAAGGTACTTGGTTGCCACCAGTGTGATAATGATCATCTTTCACTTAGTTTTCTTTGTAAAACCTTGTTGGCAATAACCTTTAACTGTATTTCCATACCTCTAGCATTCTCAGATTTTGCTTGCTTCCAGCAAAATGGAACTACACTTACTAGCATAACACACGAAGAGGTAAAATTAATTTTTTCATATCAATTTACAATTTCATAATGTATTTCTAAAAACCATTCTACATAATGCTAATGCACAAGTTGGCTACACATAAAGGGCACATTTGAAATCAAGATTTTCCTATAGGTGAAAGTAAAGGCAGTGCCAAGGAGGAGTCACACTCACCAGCAACACAGCATAGGTGAGCAGTAGGATCCAGGCCACACGAGTGTTCATGGTGAATCACCCTTCTCCTCTGTCACCTGAAAAATCATTGTAATGTTAACTTTACAGTTATATATATATATATATATATATATATATATATATATATATATATATATATATATATATATATATATATATATATATATATATATATATATATATATATATATATATATATATATATATATATATATATATATATATACAGTGCTCCCCCTCACTACGCGGTGTGCAACCCGGGAGGTACATGAGCGAGAAGCCTTGTGCGTCAGGCAATAACTTGCATAGCATATGGGATTGGTGAAATGGAGTCAGGGCCGATCCTGACTCTGTGCAGGCTGACACACAACTATGTTGTAGTAAAAATTTTATCTTAACTTTATGATGGTATGAAAAAACAAGTAATATAGAAGAGGTTAGGTTAGGAAAGATAAAGGTTAACATTGGAAAAATAAAGGTTAGGTTAGAAAACTAAAAATTTGGTAGAAGAGATGGGTCGGCATACGGGGATGGAGGCTGGTTCCGAGGCAGATGGCAGATTACTGGCCCTCAGGTGAATCACCATTACTAGGTGCATCACCATCACTATCAGTTACAGTTGTCAGGGCTTCCCTGACAAATCCCTCAAAGTCACCTTCACTGTCACTATCACTATCACAGAACAATGGATGCACCATACACGGTGTGGCCTGGAGGGATGAAACTGCCGCGGCTAGGTCAAGCGTCGTCTTTCCTCCCTCCCTCCCTCCCTCCCCCGGGTGGACACGTCATAATACTTTAAGCCAATTACAGCTAGCAGCAGAGGGGGGTAGGGATGCATGGCCAATCACAGGTCTGATACGTCATATGACGTCAGTGATAACGCAACAAAGACACACATTGCGCAACCTTACTGCGCCGCTTGCCCAAGCGGAGGGAGGAGGAAGGAGAGGCAGGCGGGCGGGTGGGGCGAATCTAAAAATAGCGTCGCGCCGGACACTCTCCGCGTAATGGGGTTCACGTACCGCGTAATGTGAGCACGTGACGTTCTGGCAAGGCACCGCGTTAACGTGGAAACGCGGAAAGCGGGACCGCGTAAAGTGAGGGTTAACTGTATATATATATATAAATATATATATATATATATATATAAATATATATATATATACAGTATATATATATAAATATATATATATATATATATATAAATATAAATATATATATATATATATATATATATATAATATGCTGATAACCACAAGGAAAGAAGAAA
>NW_024718220.1:0-15367 GCF_018991925.1 Homarus americanus
TAAAGGAATGTAAGGAAGAGCTTAGTATGCCCTTAGCAAAGTTGTTTAACATGTCATTAAAAACAGGTGTAGTACCAGAATCCTGGAGGATAGCGAATGTAATACCGATTTTCAAGAAGGGGATAGATCACTATCCTCTAACTACCGCCCAATCAGTCTAACATCAATAGTAGGCAAATTACTAGAATCAATCATTTCAAACTCTATTCGAAACCACCTGGAGAAGCACAAGTTGATCAATGATTCCCGGCATGGCTTCACAAGCGATGCTCGGCTTAACTCAATCTATTAACATTTTTCATCAGTTTCGAATCAGTGACGAGGGCACAATTATGATGTGGTATATCTCGACTTTAGCAAAGCCTTCGACAGAGTCCTCCACGAAAGACTAATTAGAAAGGTAGAAGCACATGGCATCAAAGGCAATATCCTTAAATGGATTAGGGCGTGGTTACAGGACAGGAAACAGAGAGTGAGCATTAATGGCACTAAGTCCCATTGGAGCAACGTCACAAATGGAGTTCCCCAAGGCTCAGTACTTGGACCATTATTATTTATTATATACATAAACGACATAGATATCGGCATAGACAGCAACATAAGCAAATTTGCTGATGACACTAAAATAGGACGTGTTATTAAATCTGACGAGGACTCCACAAAACTACAGGAAGATCTAAAAAAATTTTCGAATGGTCTGAAAAATGGCAGATGAAATTCAACGTGGACAAATGTAAAGTACTCAGTATAGGAGATGTAAACAGGGAAACCAGATACCAGATGAACAACGATGCCATAGAGAAATCCGACTGCGAGAGAGATTTAGGAGTAATGATAAGTAGGAACCTTAAGCCAAGTAAACAATGTGTTTTTGCTCATAACAAGGCTAATAAAGTACTTGGGTTCATACAAAGGAGTGTTAGTTACAAGACTAGCGAGGTCATCCTAAAACTGTATCTTGCTCTTGTGAGACCACACCTGGATTACGCAGTTCAGTTCTGGTCACCGTATTACAGAATGGATATAGAATCCTTGGAAAGAATTCAGAGGAGAATGACAAGACTAATCCTGGGCATTAGGAACCTTGAGTATAGAGACAGGTTAAAGCATCTTAATTTGCACTCCCTCGAGACGTAGAGCGAGGGGCGACCTGTTGATAGAGGTGTATAAGTGGAAGGGTACAACGGTTAAAGTATATTACAAAGGTACTCAAATTATCCAACCAGGAGTTGAACTCGTAATGTTTTATTTTAAATTAGACAAATTTAGATTTAGGCGCGAAATAGGTAAACATTGGTTTGGAAATAGAGTACTGGACGAGTTACCAAACATCATCATTAACTCAAATACGCTGGATAGCTTCAAACATAGGTTAGATGGATATATGAGCAATAGGGGCTGGGTATAAAATGGGACTGCCTCGTATGGGCCTATTGCTGCAGTTTCCTCCATTCTTATGTTATGTTCCTAGGACAAAATCTTTCCTAGGACAATATCCCCCCCAAGGACAAAAACACTCCTAGGACAAAGTACCCCAAGGACATACAACACACCTAACCTAACCTAAGCTGTATATACTGTTCCTCATGCGTTATCAAGTGTTTAAAGTAATGGGTTTATATGTTAGTCAGTGTTACATATATTACGTAAATACATAATCCTAGCCACTGTGTTTGTGTTCGGGTGTTGCAGTGATAATGTGTTGTGTGTTGCAGGGTGATGATGAGACAGTATTGTGTTTGAGCTTAGTTTTTAAATTTGTGTTTCTTTTGTGTGTTAGTTGAGCTTTTACACTTGACCTGACATGACTTATACCTGACTTGACCTGGCCTATACTCGACATGACCTAACATATACATGGCCGGACCTATACCTGACCTGACATAACCTATACCTGACGTGCCATGACCTATACCTGACGTGACCTGATCTATACCTGACTTGACCTGATCTATACATGACGTGACCTGACCTATACCTGACATGAATTGTACAATATGTTTATGTCCACCAGAGTTGCATAAAGTTCCTAGTAACTGCTTGTTACGACACGGAGAGATTCATTGTACTAATGTAACAGTAGTTTGGAAATATATCTCACACTCACTTCTTGACAGTTCATTAGACTGTTAGTTAATGAACTGTCAACAACTGAATCATGATAAGACAGTTACTGAAGATCTCTTGTCACTGTCATATTGCTACAAGGAGTATCAGAGTCTCTTCACGGGCGGTGGAAGATGACAGGAGAAGGAGGGAGAGAGTGGAAGGAATGGAAGGAGGGAGGGAGGGAGGGAGTGGAAGGAGGGAGAGAGAGAGGGAGAGAGAGGGAGGGAGAGAGAGAGAGAGAGGAAGGGAGGGAGGGGGGAAAGAAGGGGGGGAAGAAAGCAAACCTATAGACAAGACTGTGATGGAGAACACGTCAAGATCACCAACAATAATCATAAGAACATTAGGAGTCTGCAATAGGCCGGTTGGTCTGTGCATGGCAGCTCCTGTCGAG
This sequence comes from Homarus americanus, assembly GCF_018991925.1. Lineage (NCBI taxonomy): Eukaryota > Metazoa > Arthropoda > Malacostraca > Decapoda > Nephropidae > Homarus > Homarus americanus. Next base: position 2,504 of record NW_024718220.1, read on the forward strand.
AGTTACTACCACTCTCTATCATCCATGAATCTATCTAGCCTCCTTTCAAAACTCTCCAGAGTTCCCGCACTTACTACAAAGAAGCTAAGCTTGTTCCACTCGTCTACCACCCTATTTGTGAACCAGTTTCTTCCTATCTCCCTCCTAAACCTAAACTTATCCAACTTGAATCCGTTGCTACGAGTCCTATCCTGCTCGGATATTATAAGAACTTTATCTATATCCCCTTTATTGATTCCTTTCACCCACTTAAATACTTCTATCATATCTCCCCGCACTCTTCGTCTTTCTAGGGAATGCAAGTTAAGTTTCTTTAACTTATCTTGATATGGAAGGTTTCTAAGTCCCGGAATCATTTTCGTCATTCTTCGCTGCACCGACTCCAGTGAATTGATATCCATTCTATAATAAGGGCACCAGAACTGAACAGCATAATCGAGGTGCGGCCTGACTAGCGCAAGATATAATTGCAATATGACCTCCCCACTCCTATTACTTACACTTTTCGATATAAAACCCAATACTCTGTTTGCCTTATTCCGAACATGAACGCACTGTAGTGCATTTGCATCCTGCCCTGAATTAATCTGCCGCCCTATTTTGGTGTCATCCGCAAACTTGCTTATGTCACTGCTGATCCCAGTATCTAGATCATGTAGTGTTGGTGATTCTGGCCAACACCTGGTGAAGTATTGATTAATCTATAATGGTGAATCGTGTGTGTGTGTGTGTGTGTATGTGTGTGTGTGCGTGTGTGTGTGTGTGTGTGTTGGCTGTATCTTGGAGGTAAACATTGTACAGATATTACAGACAAAAATACAAAACATGGATACAGCCTCAGGAACTTACAGAACTATAGGAGTTACTTTAACATAATAATAAACTTCAAGGTATAATGAACTATAAAACTCAGAAGTCACATAAAAATATATAATACTTGCAACACTATAACCAAATCATTATAAACAAAGAACATGACAGGACAATAAAATGACATGAATACAACAAATAAGATGACTGTCACTGTCACCTGATGAACATGACACCTGATGAACATGACACCTGATGAACATGACACGTGATGAACATGACACCTGATGAACATGACACCTGATGAACATGTCACCTGGTGAATATGACACCTGATGAACATGACATCTGATGAGCATGTCACCTGATGAATATGAAATCTGATGAACATGACACCTGATGAACATGTCACCTGATGAATATGACACCTGATGAACATGACACCTGATGAACATGTCACCTGATGAATATGACACCTGATGAACATGACACCTGATGAACATGACATCTGATGAACATGACACCTGATGAACATGACACCTGATGAACATGACACCTGATGAACATGACACCTGATGAACATGACACCTGATGAACAAGACACCTGATGAACAAGACACCTGATGAACATGACATCTGATGAGCATGTCACCTGATGAACATGTCACCTGATGAACATGACACCTGATGAACATGTCACCTGATGAACATGACACCTGATGAACATGTCACCTGATGAACATGACACCTGATGAACATAACACCTGATGAACATGTCACCTGATGAACATGACACCTGATGAACATGACACCTGATGAACATGACACCTGATGAACATGCCATCTGATGAACAAGACACCTGATGAACATGCCATCTGATGAACATGTCACCTGATGAGCATGTCACCTGATGAACATGTCACCTGATGAACATGACACGTGATGAACATGACACCTGATGAACATGTCACCTGATGAATATGACACCTGATGAACATGACACCTGATGAACATGTCACCTGATGAATATGACACCTGATGAACATGACATCTGATGAGCATGTCACCTGATGAACATGTCATCTGATGAACATGACACCTGATGAACATGTCACCTGATGAACATGACACCTGATGAACAAGACACCTGATGAACATGCCATCTGATGAGCATGTCACCTGATGAGCATGTCACCAATGAACATGACACTAATGAGCAGCGTCACCTGGATGAACATGTCACCTGATGAACATGACACCTGATGAACATGTCGCCTGATGGTGAACATGTCACCTGATGAATATGTCACCTGATGAACATGACACCTGGGATGAACATGACACTGATGAACATAAATATCACCTGGGATGAACATGTCACCTGATGAACATGTCACCTGATGAGCATGACACCTGATGAACATGTCACCTGATGAACATGTCACCTGATGAACATGACACGTGATGAACATGACACCTGATGAACATGACAGCTGATGAACATGACACCTGATGAACATGTCACCTGATGAATATGACACCTGATGAACATGTCGCCTGATGAACATGTCACCTGATGAACATGTCACCTGATGAACATGACACCTGATGAACATGACACCTGATGAACATGTCACGGGTAGGACATCCCGTCTATAACCCCCCACCCACACCCATCATCCTCTCACCCATCCTGGGAGGTGGGGAATGGTACCATCCGTCAGCCAACAACAGAAGGTACCAAGAACCACTGACTGGGAAGGGTGGGAGGATGAAGGGGTGGGTGGGAAGAGAGGGATGATGAGAGGGTAGTGCAGTGGGCGGTGTACTAAAAAAATAAAAAATAAATAAAAAAATAAAAAAAATAAAGAAAAATAAAAAAATAAAAAAAAGTGTAGTGGGTCGTTGCGTTGCGGTGGGTCGTTGGGTTCGTTGCGTTGCGGTGGGTCGTTGCAAGGTCGTTGCTCCGCTTGCGCGGGCTTCAAAGCTGGGTTCAAGCAGGTTGCGGTGGGTCGTTGGGTTCAGTTTGCGTTGCGGGTCGCGTCTGCTTGGGTGCTGGGTCGTTGCCCGTTGCGTTGCGGTGGGTCGTTGGGTTCGTTGCGTTGCGGTGGGTCGTTGGGTTCGTTGCGTTGCGTTGGGTCGTTGGGTTCGTTGCGTTGGGTCGTTGCGTTGGGTCGTTGGGTTCGTTGCGTTGCGGTGGGTCGTTGGGTTCGTTGCGTTGCGGTGGGTCGTTGGGTTCGTTGCGTTGCGGTGGGTCGTTCGATTCTTTTGGTGTTTTTTTTAACTTAAATGATTAATATAATTGAGAATAATAATTAGAACATTTATAATTACTGTAATTCCTGGTCATTTGTCAACAACATCAGAATTGAGACAGCACAAATAATACGTCATAAAATAGGGTAGTGTTGGGTAGGGTGGTGTAGGGTGGTGTATTGGGGGTGTAGGACATCCCGACTATAACCACCCACCCACACCCATCATCCTCTCACCCATCCTGGGAGGTGGGGAATGGTACCATCAGAGAGCCAACAACAGAAGGTACCAAGAACCACCGACTGGGAAGGGTGAGAGGATGAAGGGGTGGGTGGGGTGAGAGGGATGATGGGGAGTGGGGGATGAGGAGAGGGAATCCACATCCTTCCCAGGAAGTGGAGAATGGTACAATCCGTCAGGCGCCGACAGAAGGTATCAGGACCCACCGACTGGGAAGTGTATGTGTAGGGTGGTGTAGTGTGGGGTATGGTGGTGTAGTGAGGGTGTAGTGGGTGGTGTAGTATGGGGTATGGTGGTGTAGGGTGGTGTACGGTAAGGTATCAGGACCCACCGACTGGGAAGTGTGTGTGTAGGGTAGTGTAGTGTGGGGTATGGTGGTGTAGTGGGGGTGTAGTGGGTGGTGGTATGGGGGGTATGGTGTGTGGTGGTGCATGGTAGTATCAGGGCCCACCGACTGGGAAGTGTGTGGGTAGGGTGGTGTAGTGTGGGGTATGGTGGTGTAGTGAGGGTGTAGTGGGTGGTGTAGTATGGGGTATGGTGGTGTAGGGTGGTGTACGGTAAGGTATCAGGACCCACCGACTGGGAAGTGTGTGTGTAGGGTGGTGTAGTGGGGGTGTAGTGTGGGGTATGGTGGTGTAGTGGGGGTGTAGTGGGTGGTGTACGGTAAGGTATCAGGACCCACCGACTGGGAAGTGTGTGTGTAGGGTGGTGTAGTGGGGGTGTAGTGTGGGGTATGGTGGTGTAGTGGGGGTGTAGTGGGTGGTGTAGTATGGGGTATGGTGGTGTAGGGTAGTGTACGGTAAGGTATCAGGACCCACCGACTGGGAAGTGTGTGTGTAGGGTGGTGTAGTGGGTGGTGTAGTGTGGGGTATGGTGGTGTAGTGGGTGGTATGGCAGGTGTAGGGTGGTGTACGGTAAGGCATCGACCCACCGACTGGGAAGGGTGTGGAATCCCCCCATCCCCCATCCACACCCATCCTGGGAGGTGGAGAATGGCACCATCCGGTAGTTGGCAACGGAAGGTATCAGGACCCATCTACTGGGAAGGGTGTGGAATCCCCCCATCCCCCATCCACACCCATCCTGGGAGGTGGAGAATGGCACCATCCGGTAGTTGGCAACGGAAGGCATCAGGACCCTCCGACTGGGAAGGGTGTGGAATCCCCCCATCCCCCATCTATCTGTGTCTGACTGTTTCTGCCAGTCTGTCTCACAATATCGATCTGTCTGTCTTTCTGATTTTCTGCCTCTGTTTTTCTGTCTGTCTGTCTCTTTCGTCTATATGTTAGTCTATGTCGCCGTCTCTGTTTCTGTCTGTCCCTCTATTTCTCCGTCTGTCTGTCTGTCAGTTGTCTGCTTGTGTCTGCGACAAACAGACAGACAGGCAGACAGAAAGAAACGGACACAGAGACACACAGACAGAGATTGAGATATAAAGACAGACAGAGACTGAGACACACACAGACAGAGACACACACAGACATGACAGAGACCAACAGACAGACAGAGAGATTCCTACAAGTCTCCGCTCGTCTGTTTGTCTGTCTGTATGTCTTTTTCTGTCTGTGTCTTTCGGTGTGCTTGTCCGTTTGTCTGTCTGTTTCTGTCTGTTTCTGTGTGTCTGTCTGTTTAATGTCTGTCTGTCTGTGTCCGTCCGTCTGTCTGTTTTTCTAACTGTCTCTGTTTGTCTGTCTGTCTACAAATCCTCCCTAAGGAATCCTATCCTATAAATCAACATACCCGACCACCGCCCCCCCCCGCCCCCCAACAAAAAATAAATAAATAATTAACAAAACAAAAATAAATAAATAAATTAATAAATAAAAAAATAAAAAATAAAATAAAATAATAAATAAATACAATAAAATAAAATACCAACCAACCTCCAAACACAGCAACACCCCCCCTCCCCCCCAGACAAAGCCGCACAGAAATACTTACAATTCTCTATACCCAACCTCAGCGACAACCCTCTCAATAAAAACAACCTAACTCAACAACTCCTTTCAACAAAAAACAGACAGACAGACAGAGAGACAGAACAGACAGCCAGAGACCGACACAGTGGAAAGACAGAGAGGCTGAGACAGAGAGGCTGAGACAGAACGAGACAAACACAGACACAGACAGACAGTGACAGACATTGTAAAAATAGACTGGCAGACAGAGACAGACTGACGGACAGACAAACAGAGATACAAAGACAGACAGAGACTGAGAGACAGACGGACAGAGACAGTTAGACAAACTAACTCTACCAAAGCACCAATCACCTACTGCGGCACCAAGAGACGCCAACCCCAGTAAACAGAAACCCTCCTCCTGGTGTACATTAACACAGTATAACCTTTTTCTTCTATATTTTAAATTTATTTCTGTTCCTTTTTCGCACCCCCCCTCCCCCCCAGGCCCCGTTGTGGGTCGTTTGATCTGTGCCCGGGTGGGCTAATTCCCATTAAAAAAAAAAGCAACTGGCTGGGCCCAGCCTCGAACTGGTCCCGGCGGTGCTAGACGTAGTTCGTCAGGCCACCGCCAGCGGTCTACTGTCGGCTTTTGTGAAGGTGGTTTTGTTGTTTTTCTTTAATAATTCATATATTTTCGTAGTTTTTCTCAGAATTTGTATGAATTTATACTCCAATAGCAGAGTTACAATTGTATTGAAGCTGTGTGTGGCCCTTTTACAGCCAATCTTGGCTACTAACTCAAGATACACTTGTGTGTGCGTGTTTGACTGTCGTGTGTGTGAGTGTCGTGAATCATGAAGAAACTTTGCAAGAACCTGTACCAAAACACATACAAAAGAATACCAAACAGTTATAAACAACAGCGCCACGGTAACTCTGCTATTTGAGTTTAAAATCACGTTAAGAACTGCGAAAATAAATCAATTATTGAAGAAAAACTGCAAAAATACCACATGTAACATAAATACAACTTCTGGAATGTTGATCAATGTCCCCCTGGCGGTGGCCTGGCGAACTAGGGGGGGGTCACAGCTTCCATGGTAAACACTTTAAATATTATGAGTGTCTGTCTTTCATACTGTCACCCACAATGGAGAGGCCTACACTATTTTCTCTCACCACCGCTGTCTACACCTACACTATGGTTACTCACACGAGCCAGAAGCACCGGACATGGAGTAGAAAAATTTTCCTCGTTGCAGATGGTGACGTCATCGTGTGGGTAGCAACGGACCCTGGTGTTATGGTGAAGTAATGGTGAGGTGATGGTGATAGTAAAAGAGATGGTGAAGTTCTTGGGAAGGCCACAGTGAGGTAACGATGAGAATGGTGATATTATGGTGAATGATGGTGAGGTGACTGGAGGAACTATTCACTAGAGGACCGATGCTGGTGAAGGGTTACTGGTGCACCACTGAAGTATGAATGAAGAAGTAATGATAAAAAGATAGCTAAAAGGAATGATGGTGAGATATAAGAGAAGAGGTGATGGTGAGTTTTAATGGTGATGTGGTCGGGTGATGGTGAGAGTTTATAAAGCGTAATGGTCCGGGTTTACAAGCTTTTACATATACGTGAACGCTTTAAGATTATAACACACACACACACACACAACATTCTTATCCTTCATATCCCGAGAAAATTTACTCAACTAAAATAAATAACTATGATGTAGTGATGTAGTGTTTCTCGTCATCCAGGCCAGGTGATGTAGTGTTTCTCGTCATTCAGGTGATGTAGTGTTTCTCGTCATCCAGGCCAGGTGATGTAGTGTTTCTCGTCATCCAGGCCAGGTGATGTAGTGTTTCTCGTCATCCAGGCCAGGTGATGTAGTGTTTCTCGTCATCCAGGCCAGGTGATGTAGTGTTTCTCGTCATCCAGGCCAGGTGATGTAGTGTTTCTCGTTATCCAGGCCAGGTGATGTAGTGTTTCTCGTCATTCAGCCCAAGTGAGGAAGATTTTTTTGTGGAAATTTCAGTAAAGATTAAAATTAACCCCCCACACTCCTCCTCCCCCCCCCTCCTCTCCACAAAAAAATCAAGGAAATTGTTTTTATTTACGACTAACAACAATAAAACCATATATTTATGTACGGAATTTGTTAGAAAAAGTCATCAAACAGTTGTGGTTACGTTTAACAAATACCAAAACGTAATCTAGAAAAAAACTTTATAGGATGGAAATATTAATTGGACAGATACTCTTGAACTATACGGTAAATCCATATCTTTTTTTTTCCATTTAACAAAAGAGGAAGTCGTGCCATTGAGATTGGTCGCGGAAGTAGAAAATCCTCTTTTCCGTATCAGACTGACGAAAAAAAAAAGAAAACAGATTTTTTTAAATAGCGTGACTGTCCCTGGAGAGCTGTGGAAGTACTGGAGGAAATAGTGCCGGGAGGAAAGGGAGGTGGAGGAGGGAGAGGAAGGAGGGGGGGGGAGGAGGAGGTGGAGTAGAAAAGGGATTCTGATGTGGTTTTGTTTTTCTTCTAGTTAAGTGTTTTCTCTCTCTCTCTCTCTCTCTCTCTCTCTCTCTATCAGTACGTTTTTCAGCCAGACCATCCTCACATCAGTCAATCCGACCCTCCTCCACTTTATCCTTCTACAGGTAGTTCCTCTACTTCAGTCGCTCCGTCAGTCTATAATACTGTGAGCGAATGTATACTTTACACCATTAACTCCTCCTGTAGTATTAGATGGAAAGATTTGAAACATGTTATAAGGATATTTACACATAGTGATCCATACGTGTTGTAGTAGTAAGGCGAGTCTTTGGTTAAAATATATAAATATACAGTATATTAACCCCGACCCGCGTCATGGCTTGTATTATGAAGCACTCGCCTCGGGGGTGTGGAGCTTTTGTAATTAACTCAATTTGTTCATTTTTTTTATGTAATGAATTATATAATGATAATAGTTTCTTTGAACTTCTGTCATTTACATGGTGAGCTCTGATGTCCTTTATGTTCTTAGTTACTCGTAGTGGAGATACTGGAAACTTAATTACTTTATTTTTTTATTAACGATATACTAGTTGTGGGACACGTGAGAATGGTAGAGAGAAGTATATCCATCTTAATGGATCGACAGTAGTGGGTAAAGTTAAGAAAGTCTACGGTATTCTTTACCCACGTTTCACTACTAAACCTCCTCGTTTAATTCTGGTTTCTTGTACTTCCTTTCAATTCAAATATTCTTGTCTATGTGCCGCTGATTCTCAAACTGACAGACACTCACATATTAATACTTCTTTTTTTATATCGTGCTGAAATATAAAAATTCGATTGAACATAGCGAATATAACAAAAGCAAGAATTCCTTCAGTAGGTTAAATAAAAGAAGAGTTTAAATCATCTTACTCACGGTATTGAGTCTTCGTAGTCGAGGGATTGGGTCATCGTACTCAAGGGATTAGCTCATCGTACTGATTAAGTTAAACCGTAATACCAAAGGCGTCAATACATTCATTTGTTAAGTTTAAGTTATAGGCAGTGACACCATCAACGAATTGAATGATTTTAACACGACAACATTATTTTTGTCATTTTGTTGCTGGTGCCTGACAGAGTGCGCAGTACATCTGTTGCCAATGCAGATGCATCTTAAGCTAGACTAAGCAGCGACAGAGTTTCATGACACACACACTCACACAAAAAGCAGAATTCATAAATATCACGTCCTGAACCACCTCAAGAAATTGCTTACCCAGACTATAATTATTCACAAGACACACAAATAGAACTTTTCGTATACTGCGCACTTAATATCATAGGTGGGGGATGGGGTGTGTGTGGGGGGAGGAGGAGGAGGACACGGGATGGGGGGTGTGTGTGGGGTGGGTGGGGAGGGGGGGGGGAGGAGGAAACACGCTATAAGAGATCGTATGAAGTTTAGGATTCTCCAAGATATGTCGGTAGATAACTTTAAAGACGCTTGGTGAAGACGACTCGCCAGGGAGTCAACAAGAGAGATGAGCTTGCTGCGTCTTATACGATGTTGGTAGGGTGTAATTGACGCACCCCCCCCCCCCGCTAATGACGCTTGAGGCTACAGGCTTTTAAGTTTTTTTGTGGTCCTTGGAGGAATTTATAAGTTTAAGTGTCAGAATGTAGTAGGATTAAAAGTCAGGTCAGGAGATGAGACGCCAGAGAGAAGCTTACTGAGGCTAAGTTATATAGACGAGTGTGTTGGTCGGCACTAGGTTCATATGTCTTTTCTGCCTGAGTTTTTTCCCCTCACTCCTCGTAGCAAGATGTTAAGATATTTTTCCTATACGAGGTACGAAAAAGTAATATGTGTCTTTCTGAAAAAAATTTTCTCTGTTGACTCATCCACTTCATTTATGCATTTACTTTTATTATTATTATTATTATTATTATTATTATTATTATTATTATTATTATTAGTAGTAGTAGTAGTAGTAGTAGTAGTAGTAGTAGTATAACATCATGCGTCATAGAATACTTGTGAATATTTCACGGACTTGTGGATTTTAACCCCTTGTGTAAGATGACAACCGCTTACGTTCAGTGAATTACCACCTGTGAGTATGATACCTTAATCCTCTTGAGTACGACAAATTAACACCTTCATCGTCAAGTCTTAACTCAAGTCTTAACTCTATTAAGAGGATAATCCGATTTTTAATCAAAGTTGATGTAATACTCGAGGGCTACATAATGAGTTATTAGGCAAGATTAATGTATTTACAATATTTGCATAAATTTTTCTTCACGTATTATTTATTATGAAGCAAATAAAGAAAGTTATGATAAAACTGATTTGACTTTTAGGGAGATATACGGTAAGTTGCGGTACACGTAAGAATGATACTGAGACAGTAAATCATCTTAATGGATCAACAAGTGTGGTGGGTAAATGTGGAAAAGTCTACGGTATTTGCCACCCACGTTTCACTACTAATCCACCTCGCTCCATTCTGTTTTCTTGCATTCCCTTTCAATTCAAATATTCTTGTTCTTAATTATCCACTGCTGATTCTCAAATTAAACAAACACTTGCATAATTCTTCTACTTCTTCTTCATTTTTATATCATGCCGAAATCTATTAATTCCTTCAGTAAGTTTAAGAAATTTTTACCACAGTCCCACACCTCTGAGTTCAGACACACTGGCTGGGTAGTACGGTGAAGTGCAGTAATAAGAACACGGAGGACAATGGAATGCCTGAGTGAAAACAAGACTGACACATCGAGGCAAGTGACCACAGAATATATAGAACGTGTGTCCAAAATTAGCATTAATGTCTGTCTGAGCTGTGTGCCGTCTCACCTGTCTGTCTGAGCTGTGTGCCGTCTCACCTGTCTGTGTGAGCTGTGTGCCGTCTCACCTGTCTGTGTGAGCTGTGTGCCGTCTCACCTGTCTGTCTGAGCTGTGTGCCGTCTCACCTGTCTGTGTGAGCTGTGTGCCGTCTCACCTGTCTGTGTGAGCTGTGTGCCGTCTCACCTGTTTGTCTGAGCTGTGTGCCGTCTCACCTGTCTGTCTGAGCTGTGTGCCGTCTCACCTGTCTGTCTGAGCTGTGTGCCGTCTCACCTGTCTGTGTGAGCTGTGTGCCGTCTCACCTGTCTGTCTGAGCTGTGTGCCGTCTCATCTGTCTGTCTGAGCTGTGTGCCGTCTCACCTGTTTGTCTGAGCTACCTGTCGCTTTACCTGTCCATAGATAGTTCCGATTATTTTCTGTCGGATTTGTATATTGGGGAGTTGTGTTTTTTTGTTACAGGTTTGTTTTGTGGATTAAAGAGTTTGTGCACTAAAGTAGCTGTATTACGCAACATCAAATACTATTCTACTATTATATTTTTTCTTATATGTATATGAACTGCTAATTTAACTTCTAATAAATTTCACAAGGAATTAATATTAATCTTAACCAAAGATCCTAAATATCACTGTCTTGGCATTTTTTTTTTTTGCCTTCCTAGTCAGTTCACTGCCTGGCTTCCCTGATTCACACACAACAACGTTCTCTTACGTGCCCAAAGGTTGTCTCGCCTCCTCCCAGCTAACTCATTCAGGGGAACCATTTGTTTACTGCGGTGAACATCATCTTTCCTGAGAACGTTTCAAGGTATAGGAAGGGAGACACAGGTACACAGGAAAAAAAGTGAAGTATAAAACAAAATATGTTAGAGTGGGAGGACCTTCTGGTTGGCGTTTGAACTTTGAGGGTTTTTTTTCAATTTATTTTTTTTTACTTGACGTTTTGAGGTGGGAATTTATCTTGTGCGTTAGTCTTTTTTTCTCATTGAGTAATAGAACCTTAGAATAGAACCCTTACCCTTTGCCCTTACCCCTTCCTCCTCGCCCTCAACTCTTACCCTTCATTGTCCTGAACCCTTTTCATTATTATTATTATTATTATTATTATTATTATTATTATTGTTATGTATCAGTATCATTAATTATCAATAATTATAAGCCATTATTAAATACTGGTACTATTATTAATATTACCAGGATAACGCGTCATAATATATATCTTTACTATATTGAGAAAAGCGTAACGATATGTAGGCCATTATGTACGAAATTCTCAGTAATAAGTTCGTTTCTCTATAAATATATAGAGTTAGTGTGAAGCTGTTCTATCTCGATTAATACACAAGTTAAATATAAATTATCTTTATCTAAATGAATACATAGGAACAGTTAACCAGATATTTATTATGAAAAAAGATAGAGAAGTAATACAATGTTTGATTTTTTCTTTGATAAATTCAATTGGACATTAATTTTGGTTTTAGTTTCAATAAATACATAGAAATAAGGTTTGTAGAACTTATATATTTCCCGTAAATATACAGAGAGATATTATACAACTGGTTTTTATATCGTTAATTATACATTATTATAGTAGAATAAAATATTTACCTAGAGGACTACACTGACTCGTTGTAATTTGTATTTATCGGAGTAATCACACTGGAAACTGTTATCTCTACACCAACACAGATATTAATGTAAACCTGTATTTATCTCTATAAACACATGGAGAATTATGGTAAATACTTTTTTTTAATCTTGGTAAGTTAAACTAAAAGCATCAACTTTAATCCCAGTTAGTTAGAAAAAATCATCTGGTTCACAACAAATACGACACGACGCTGTTTGTGTGACCCGACCCTATAATGCTGATGCGGCCGTGGAAACTGTAGTATTATAAGGTATAATTATAGTGATTTAGGGCATAACTGCAGGGTTTTATGGCATAGCTATAGTGTCTTAGGGCATAGCTATAGTGCTCTATTTTTCTTTGCTATGATCTCTCTCTCTCTCTCTCTCTCTCTCTCTCTCCCCTCACCGTTCTTCCTGTCACTTTCTCACTCCCTTCCCTCACTTCCTTTCTCTCTCGTTCTCTCCCCTTATTTTCCTCCCTATCTCTCTTCTTTCCATCCCAAACTCACTCACCCCTTCTCCACCTTTCCTCTCACACCCCTTCTTCATCCACCCTTTTATACCTCTCCCTACCCGTTTATTTTTTATTCATCTCCCTCCCCTTCCCTCCCCTCCCTCTCTCTTCCCCTCCCCTCTTCCTCCCTTCCCTCTCCTCCCTCCCGTCCCTCCCCTCTCCT
>NW_024718221.1:0-39055 GCF_018991925.1 Homarus americanus
CAGTTATGTTTTTTCTCCGGGCAGAAGCTTTGATCTGGCGGGAGGCATAGTGAGCCGGTCGATCAAACCGCGCCAGTAGAAACATGTACCTGTGAGTTGTTGTTTGTAAGTGTGAGACTATGTTATTGCCCCAGGGATTATCTTTGATACCATACGTGATGTTGCTGTCTATATGTGTCATCAGTCTCTGTGATGAAGCTTTTGGTCTTGGGGTGTGTAATGAGTGATTGTCAGACCAAACTCTCAGCCCAGAATTATGTCACATATAACAGCGAGTACACCACAGACCTCGTGGTACCACCGCATTCCGGGTTGACACACCTCAGGTCGACCCAAGGACTTGACCTGCCTGCCATAACGACGTGAGCCGGTGACCTACAACCGCACCTAGCCAAGACACTGGCCAGGACCACACCTGCACACAATTATCCAGATCAAACGGTTTAGTGTTAATTGTTAGAGGTCAGAAGGCTGGGCTGACCCCATATAAAGGTCCCAGTCCCGTCCACGGGCTTTCGGTTGGTTGGTTTCGAATTCCATTCGGGATTCATTACGATTCTTATTCTGGTTGTTATCATCTTCTGTTCGTCGTCCTTGGTTCACTTGTCAGAGTCAAGCTATGTCTTTACAGGTTGGGAGGGGACTTCCTGACCAGACCACACTGCATCAAGCCAGGCCACAGACCCCATGAGGCAAATGGATGTATATTCATCATTTACACAGGGTACATGGAGTCTTGTCACAGAACGTCCTAGGTGAGCACGGTATTCATTCAGTGTGTCTGAGAGCCAGCCAAGTAACGGAAGCTATGACAAAGAATTGATATAATAGTGATATTAAAGGCTGAGGAAGTAACAGGAAGCTGAAAGGTATCAAGAGGTGTTTAACAAGTTGTCTTTAAGAAGGATATATGTGTATTGACATGAGATAAGAGGGCGTAGTGACGTTGCAACAACACATCCAGGACAATACGCCACCAAGTTTCTATTCACATTCCTACATCATACTTCCTATTCCACACATGACCTAGTATCCAACACACGACCTGGTATCAACACATGACCTAGTATTCATCACATGACCTTGTATCCAACATGACCTTATTTTCCACATGACCTAGTATCAACACATGACCTTGTATCAACACATGACCTAGTATCAACACATGACCTGGTATCCAACGCACAACCTAGTATCCAACACATGACCTAGAATTCATCACATGACCTTGTATCAACACACGACCTTGTATCAAAACACATGACCTGTACAACACGACCTAGTATCGAACACATGACCTAGTATCCAACACACGACCTAGTATCCAACACACATGACCTAGTATCCAACACACGACCTAGTATCCAACACATGACCTAGTATCCAACACACGACCTAGTATCCAACACATGACCTGTATCCAACACATGACCTAGTATCAACACACGACCTGGTATCCAACACATGACCTAGTATCCAACACACGACCTAGTATCCAACACATGACCTTGTATCAACACACGACCTAGTGTCCAACACATGACCTAGTATCCAACACGGACCTAGTATCCAACACATGACCTAGTATCCAAAATGACCTAGTATCCAACACACGACCCAGAATCCAATACATGACCTGTATCCAACACACGGACCTAGTATCAACACATGACCCAGTGTCCAACACACGACCTAGTTCCAACACATGACCTAGTATTCAACACACGACCTAGTATCCAACACATGACTGTATCCAACATATGCACCTAGTGTCCAGCACATGACCTGGTATCCAACACACGACCCAGTATCCAACACACGACCCAGTATCTAACACACGACCTAGTATCCAACACATGACCTAGTATCCAACACACGACCTAGTATTCAACAACGACCTGGTATCCAACACATGACCTATGTATCCAACATCATCCAGTGTCCGCACACGACCTAGTATCCAACACACGACCCTGTGTCCAACACACGACCTAGTATCCAACACGACCTTGGATCAACACATGACCTAGTATCCAACACATACGACCTAGTATCCAACACACGACCTAGTATCAACACATGACCTGGTATCCAACGCATGACCTAGTATCCAACACACACCCGGTGTCCAACACACGACCTAGTATCCAACACATGACCTGGTATCCAACACATGACCTGGTATCCAACACACGACCTGTGTCCACACATGACCTGTATCAACACACGACCCAGGTCCAACACACGACCCAGTATCCAACACATGACCCAGTGTTCAACACACGACCCAGGTTCAACACACGACCTAGTATCCAACACATGACCTAGTATCCAACACATGACCTAGTATTCAACACATGACCTAGTATCCAACACACACACCTAGTATCAACACGATCAGTGTCCAACACATGACCTGGTATCCGACACGATTCCTGTATCCAACACACATGACCAGTATCCAGCCTATCCACGCTAGTACCACACGGCCTAGTATCCAACACAAGGACCTATATCCAGCTTCACCGAACAACACATACCTAGTATCAAACACGACCTAGTATCCAACACATGACCTAGTATCCAACACACGACCTGGTATCAACACATGACCTGGTATCCAAACATCGATTCCATATCCAACACACGACCTAGTATCCAACACATGACCTAGTATCCAACACATGACCTAGTATCCAACACACACGACCTAGTGTCCAACACATGACCTAGTATCCAACACACGACCCAGTGTCCAACACACGACCCAGTATCCATACACGACCTGGTATCCAACACATGACCTAGTATCCAACGTACGACCTAGTATCCAACACATGACCTAGTATCCAACACACGACCCAGTGTCCAACACATGACCTAGTATCCAACACGCCAATTATCAACACTGACCTGGTATCCAACACACGACCTAGTATCCTTGCTGACCTAGTATCAACACATGACCTAGTATCCAACACATGACCTAGTGATCCAACACACGACCTTGTATCCAACACACGACCTAGTATCAACACATGACCTAGTATCAACACACGACCTAGTATCAACACACGACCAGTGTCCAACACATGACCTAGTATCAAACATGACCTGTGTCAACACAGACCTGGTATCAACACACGACCTAGTATCCAACACACGACCTGGTATCAACATGCAAGCCTAGTATCCATCACACGACCTGTGTCAACATACGACCCTGGTATCAACACACGACCCAGTGTCCAACACGACCTAGTATCCAACACGACCTGGTATCAACTACATGACCTGGTATCCAACACGACCAGTGTCAACACATGACCTGGTATCCATATACACGACCTGTATCCAACATGACCTAGTATCACGACAGTATCCAACACGACCTGGTATCCAACACACGACCTAGTATCAACACATGACCTAGTTATCAACACGACTTTGTATCAACAATGACCAGATGTCCAACACACGACCTGGTATCCAACATTCAACGGTGTCGCACGACCAGTGTCAACACATGACCTGGTATCCAACGTACGACCCTAGTGTCAACACACGACCTGGTATACACACACGAGTCCAAAACACGACCTGGTATCAACACACGACCTAGTATCAACACATGACCTGGTAATCCAGCACGACCTAGTATCAACACATGACCTAGTATCCAGCACGACCTGGTATCAACACATGACCTAGTATCAACACACGACCTTGTATCCAACACGCGACCTAGTATCAACACACGACCTAGTATCCAACATCGAACCAGTGTCAACACATGACCTAGTATCAACACATGACCTGGTATCCAACACACGACCTAGTATCCAACACATGACCTAGTATCCACACACTACCTAGTATCCAACACATGACCTAGTATCCAACACAGGATCAGGTATCCAACATACGACCCAGTGTCCAACAAACGACCTAGTATACAACACATGACCTAGTATCCAACATGACCTCTTATCTAACACACGACCTAGTATCAAACACATGACCTAGTATCTTAAACACGACCCATTGTCCAACAAATGACCTAGTATCCAACACATGACCTTGTATCCAACACACGACCCATTGTCCAACACATGACCTAGTATCCAACACATGACCTAGTATCCAACACATGACCTAGTATCCAACACATGACCTTGTATCGAACACATGACCTAGTATCCAACACATGACCTAGAATTCATCACATGACCTTGTATCCAAAACATGACCTTGTATCCAACACATGACCTAGTATCCAACACATGACTTAGTATCCAACGCACAACCTAGTATCCAACACATGACCTAGAATTCATCACATGACCTTGTATCCAACACATGACCTTGTATCCAACACATGACCTGGTATCCAACACACGACCTAGTATCCAACACATGACATAATATTCCACACACGACCTAGTATCCAACACATGACCTAGTATCCAACATATGACCCAGTGTCCAACAAATGACCTAGTATCCAACACATGACCTAGTATGCAACACACGACCCTGTATCTAACACACGACCTAGTATCCAAAAAATGACCTAGTATCCAACACACAACCCAGCATCCAACACATGACCTAGTATCCAACGTATGACCTAGTATCCAACACACTACCCAGTGTCCAACACACGACCTAGTATCTAACACACGACCTAGTACCCAACACATGACCTAGTATGCGACACATGACCTGGTATCCAACACATGAGCCAGTGTCCAACACACGACCCAGTGTCCAACACACGACCCAGCGTTCAACTCACGACCTAGTATTCAACACATCACCTAGTATCCAACACATGACCTAGTATCCAACACACAACCTAGTATCCAACACAACGACCTAGTATCCAACACATGACCTTGTATCCAACACATGACCTAATATCCAACACCTGAACTAGTATCCAACGCACAACCTAGTATCCAACACATGACCTAGAATTCATCACATGACCTTGTATCCAACACATGACATGACCTAGTATCCAACACATGACCTAGTATCCAAAGCACAACCTAGTATCCAACACATGACCTAGAATTCATCACATGACCTTGTATCCAACACATGACCTTGTATCCAACACATGACCTGGTATCCAACACACGACCTAGTATCCAACACATGACATAATATTCCACACACGACCTAGTATCCAACACATGACCTAGTATCCAACATATGACCCAGTGTCCAACAAATGACCTAGTATCCAACACATGACCTAGTATGCAACACACGACCCTGTATCTAACACACGACCTAGTATCCAAAAAATGACCTAGTATCCAACACACAACCCAGCATCCAACACATGACCTAGTATCCAACGTATGACCTAGTATCCAACACACAACCCAGTGTCCAACACACGACCTAGTATCTAACACACGACCTAGTACCCAACACATGACCTAGTATCCAACCCATGACCTAGTATGCGACACATGACCTGGTATCCAACACACGACCCAGTGTCCAACACACGACTCAGCGTTCAACACACGACCCAGCGTTCAACACACGACCTAGTATTCAACACATGACCTAGTATCTAACACATGACCTAGTATCCAACACACGACCTAGTATCCAACACATGACCTAGTATCAAACACATGACCAAGTATCCAACATATGACCTAGTATCCAACACACGACCTAGTATCCAACACACGAACCAGTGTCCAACACGCGACCCAGTGTCCAACACATTACCTAGTATCCAACACACGACCTAGTATCCAACACATGACCTAGAATTCCACACACGACCTAATACCAACACACAACCTAGTATCCAACACACGACCTAGTATCCAACATATGACCTAGTATTCAACACACGACCTGGTATCCAACACATGACCTTGTATCCAAAACACGATCCAGTGTCCAACACACGACCTAGCATCCAACACACGACCCTGTGTCCAACACACGACCCAGTATCCAGTACACGACCTAGTATCCAACACATGACCTAGTATCCAACACACAACCCAGTGTCCAACACACGACCTAGTATCCAACACCCAACCTAGTATCCAACACATGACCGAGTATTCAACACATGACCTAGTATCCGACAAACGACCTTGTATCCAACACATGACCTAGTATCCAACACATGACCTAGTATCCGACAAACAACCTTGTATCCAACACATGACCTAGTATCCAACGCATGACGTATTATCCGACACACGACCTTTTATCCAACACATGACCTAGAATCCAACACACGACCCAGTATCCAACACACGACCCAGTGTCCAACACATGACCTAGCATCCAACACATGACCTAGTATCAGCCTTTACTAGTATCCAACACAGCCGGTTCAACACACGACCTGGTATCCAACACATGACCTAGTATTCACACGGCTCCAACACACGACCTTGTATCCAACACATGACCTAGTATCCACTACATGACCTAGTATTCAACACATGACCTGTATCCAACACATGACCTGGTATCAACATCACGACCAGTATCCAACACATGACCTAGTATCCAACACATGACCTGGTATCAACACACGACCCAGTATCCAACACAGACCTAGTATCAACAACGACCTAGTATCAACACATGACCTAGTATCCAACACATGACCTGGTATCCAACACGACCTGGTATCCAACACAGACCCAGTATCAACTGTATCAACATGACCTAGTATACTTGGCAACACATGACCTAGTATCCAACACATGACCTAGTATCAACACACGACCTAGTGTCCAACACATGACCAGTTCCAACACGACCTGGTATCAAACACACGACCTAGTATCAACACATGACCTAGTATCCAACCGACCTAGTATCAACACATGACCTAGTATCCAACACGACCTAGTATCAACACACATGACCTAGTATCAACACATGACCTAGTATCCAACACATGACCTAGTATCCACTTACACGACCCTGGTATCAACACCGACCAGTGTCCACACATTACCTGGTATCAACACGCGACCTAGTATCAACACACGACCTAGTGTCCACACGCGACCTAGTATCCAACACGACCTAGTATCCAACACACGACCAGTATCCAACACATGACCTAGTATCATACACATGACCTAGTATCAACACACGACCTAGTATCCAACACATGACCCAGTATCCAACACACGACCTAGTATTCAACACATGACCTAGTATCCAAAGTACGACCTAGTATCCAACACATGACCTAGTATCAACACATGACCTAGTATCCAACACACGACCTAGTATCAACACACGACCTGGTATCAACACATGACCTAGTATTCAACACATGACCTGGTATCCAACACACGACCTAGTATCAACACACGACCTAGTATCAACACATGACCTGGTATCCAACACACGACCTGGTATCAAACACATGACCAAGTATCAACACATGACCTAGTATCCAACCGACCCAGTATCCAACACACGACCAGTATCCAACACATGACCTGGTAATCAACACGACCTAGTGTCCAACACACGACCTAGTATCAACACACGACCTAGTATCCAACACACGACCAGTGTCCAACACACGACCAGTGTCCAACTTACGTGACCTAGTATCAACACACGACCTAGTATCCAACACATGACCTAGTGGTATCCAACACACGACCTAGTATCCAACACGACCAAGTATCCAACACACGACCAAGTGTCCAGCATGACCTATTATCCAACACTACCTTCAGTATCAACACATGACCTAGTATCAACACATGACCAGTATCCAACACACGACCCAGTGTCCAACACACGACCTAGTATCCAACACACATGACCTAGTATCAACACACGACCTGTATCCAACACACGACCTAGTATCCAACACACGACCTAGTATCAAACCTGCGACCCAGTGTCCAACACACGACCTATATCCAACACGACCTAGTATCAACACACGATCCAGTATCAACACGACCCAGTGTCAACACACGACCTAGTATCAACACACGACCTGTATCAACACATGACCTAGTGTCCAACACATGACCTAGTATCCAACACATGACCTGGTATCAACACTGCGACCTAGTATCAACACGACGTGTCCAACACATGACCTAGTATCAACACACGACAGTATCCAACACACTCTTGTATCAACACGACCTAGTGTCAACACGACCAGTATCCAACACACGACCAGAGGTCAACACACGACCTAGTATCCAACGCGGCCTAGTATCAACACAGGCCCAGTGTCAACACATGACCTAGTATCCAACACATGACCTAGTATCAACACACGACGGTATTCAACACATGACCTAGTATCAACGTACGACCTAGTATCCAACACATGACTAGTATCCTAAACACGACCTAGTATCCAACACGCTGACCCACAGCGTAAACACACGACCTAGTATCCAACACATGACCTGGTATCAACATGCTGACCAGTATCCACCACATGACCTAGTATCAACACGCTGACCTGGTATCCAACACACGACCTGAGTATCCGAAATGGCGTAGTATCAACACACGACCTAGTATCAACACATGACCTGGTATCCAACACGACCCAGTGTCCAACACACGACCTAGTATCCAACACGACCTAGTATCCAACACGACCAGTATCAACACACGACATAGTCCAACCTCGACCTGTTAGTATCCAACAACATGACCTAGTATCCAACACGACAGTGTCACCACGACCTGTATCCAACACATGACCTAGTTCAACACACGGCCAGTGTCCAACACACTTACTAGTATCAACACTGCGACCCAGTGTCCAACAAGCTGACCTGTATCAACACACGACCTAGTATCCAACACACGACCCAGTGTCCGACCACGACCTAGTATCCAACACCGACCTGGTGTCCAACACACGACCCAGTGTCCAACACGACCTAGTATCCAGCACACGACCTAGTATCCAATACGTACAAGTATCAACACATGACCAGTGTCAACACATGACCTAGTATCCAACACACGACCTGGTATCAACACCGACCCAGTATCCAACACACGACCTAGTGTCCAACACGACCTAGTATCAACACCACGACTAGTATCCAACCTACGACCTAGTATCCAACACTACCTAAGTATCAACACACGACCTAGTATCCAACACATGACCAGGAGTCAACACACGACCTAGTATCCAACACATGACCTAGTATCAACACACGATCCAGTATCCAACACAACCTAGTATCAACACACGACCTAGTACTCAACATGACCCAGTATCCAACACGGACCTAGTATCCAACACACGATGTCCAACACATGACCTAGTATCCAACACATGACCATGTATCAACACACGACCCAGTGTCCAACACACGACCTGGTATCCAACCAGGTCAACACACGACCCAGTGTCAACACGACCAAGTGTCAACACATGACCTAGTATCAACACATGACCTAGTATCCAACACGACCTAGTATCCAACACCGATCTAGTATCAACACGACCCAGTGTCAACAAATGACCTAGTATCCAACACATGACCTTGTATCAACACACGACCCAGCATCCAACACGACTTAGTATCAACACATGACCTAGTATCCATCACACGACCTAGTATCCACACACGACCTAATACCAACACACGACCCAGTGTCCAACACACGACCTAATATCCAAACCGACCCAGTGTCCTACACACGACCAGCATCCAACACACGACTTAGTATCCAACACATGACCTAGTATCAACACACGACCCAGTGTCCAACACATGACCTAGTATCCAACACATGACATAGTATCCAACACACCGCCCAGTGTCCAACAAATGACCTAGTATCCAACACATGACCATGTATCCAACACCGACCCAGTGTCCAACACACGACCTAGTATCAACACCACGACCAGTGTCAACACACGACCAGTATCAAGCACACGACCTAGTATCCAACACATGACCTTGTATCCAACGCAAGACCTAGTATCCAACATGACCTAGTATCCAACACATGACCTGGTATCCAACACATGACCTAGAATCCAACACACAAACCAGTTTCCAACAGACGACCTAGTATCCAACCCCGACCTAGTATCCAACACATGACCTGGTATCCAACACACGACCCAGTATCCAACATACGACCCAGTGTCCAACACATGACCTAGTATCCAACACATGACCTAGTATCCCTCACACGACCTTGTATCCAACACTACCTGGTATCCAACACACGACCCAGTATCAACACACGACCCAGAGTCCAATACACGACCTAATGTAGTATCCAAACATGACCTAGTATCCAACACACGATCAGGTATCCAACACATGACCCAGTGTCCAACACATGACCTTGTATCCAACATACAACCCGGTGTACAACACATGACCTAGTATCCAACACATGACCTAGTATCCAACACACGACCTAGTATCCAACACATGACCTAGTATTCCACACATGACCTTGTATCCAACACATGACCTAGTATTCCACACATGACCTACTATCCAACACATGGCCTAGAATCAACACACAACAGTGTCCAACACGACCCTAGTATCCAACACCCGACCAAGTATCAAACACATGACCTAGTATCCAACACGACCCAGTATCGCAACCGACCCAGTGTCCAACACACGACCTAGTATCCAACACCCGACCTAGTATTCAACACATGACGTAGTATCCAACACGGAGCATATCCAACCTGCGACCAAGTATCAAACACATGACCTGGTATCAACACACGACCAGTATCTAACACACGACCAAGTATCAAACACATGACCTAGTATCCAACACACGACCCAGTATCCAACCGACCCAGAGTCCAACACATGACATAATGTAGTATCCAAAACATGACCTAGTATCCAACACACCATCAGGTATCCAACACGATCCATTGTCCACAACGACCTATCACAACACCGACCCTCTGTCCAACACGACCCAGTATCCAGCACACAACCTGAGTATACACACACAACCTAGTATCCAACACGACCCAGTGTCCAACACATGACCTAGTATCCAACACGACCTGTATCCAGACCACGACCGTGTCCAACAAATGACCTAGTATCCAACACATGACCTTGCCCAACACACGACCAGTGTCAACACACGACCTAGCATCAACACACGACCCAGTGTCCAACACACAGCCAGTATCCAGACCACGACCTAGTATGCAACACATGACCTAGTATCCAACACGACCCAGTGTCAACACGACAGTATCCAACCACGACCAGAGTCCACACACGACATAATGTAGTATCCAAACATGACCTAGTATCCAACACACGATCAGGTATCCAACACACGATCCATTGTCAACACACGACCTAGCATCAACACCGACCCTCTGTCAACACACGACCAGTATCCAGCACACAACCTAGTATACAACACGACCTAGTATCAACACACAACCCAGTGTCCAACACATGACCTAGTATCAACACACGACCTATTATCCAGGCACGACCTAGTGTCCAACAAATGACCTATCAACACATGACCTTGTACCCAACACGGCCAGTGTCCAACACACGACCTAGCATCAACACACGACCCAGTGTCAACACGACCAGTATCCGCACACGACCTGGTATGCAACACATGACCTAGTATCCAACACATGAAATAGTATCCAACACACGACCCAGTGTCAATACACGACCTAGTATCCAACACATGAAATAGTATCAACACACGACCCAGTATCTAACACACGACCTAGTATCAAAAATGACCTAGTATCCAACACGACCCAGAATCAACATGACCTAGTATCCAACATATGACCTTGTATCCAACACGACCTAGTATCAACACATGACCTAGTATCAAACACATGACTTAGTATCCAACATATGACCTAGTATCCAACACACGACCTAGTATCCAACACATATCCAGTGTCCAACACATGACCTAGTATCAACACACGACCTAGTATCAACACATGACCTAGTATTCCACACATGACCTAGTACCAACACAACCTAGTGTCCAACACACGACCTAGTATCAACACATGACCTTGTATCAACACATGACTATATCCAACACCTGACCTAGTATCCAACGCACAACCTAGTATTCAACAAATGACCTAGAATTCATCACATGACCTTGTATCCAACACATGACCTTGTATCCAACACATGACCTAGTATCCAACACATGGCCTTGTATCGAACACATGACCTATCCAACACATGACCTAGTATCCAACGCACAACCTAGTATCCAACATGACCTAGAATTCATCACATGACCTTGAATCCAACACATGACCTTGTATCCAACACATGACCTGGTATCCAACACGACCTAGTATCCAACACATGACCTAATATTCACACACGACCTAGTATCCAACACATGACCTAGTATCAACATATGACCCAGTGTCAACACATGACAGTATCCAACATACGACCCAGTGTCCAACACATGACCTTGTATCCAACACATGACCCAGTATCAAACACACGACCAGTATCCAAAAATGACCTAGTATCAACACACGATGTCAACACACGATCCAGTATCCAACACACTACCTGGTTTCAACACATGACCTAGTATCCAACACCAGACCCAGTGTCCAACAAATGACCTATTATCCAAAAAAATGACCTGGTATCCAACACGACCCAGTATCCAACACACGACCAAGTATCAAACACATGACCTAGTATCAACACACGACCAGTATCAACACACGACCCAGAGTCCAACACACGACATAATGTAGTATCCAAAACATGACCTAGTATCCAACACACCATCAGGTATCAACACACGATCCATTGTCCAACACACACCTAGCATCCAACACCCGACCCTCTGTCCAACACACGACCCAGTATCCAGCACACAACCTAGTATACAACACACAACCTAGTATCCAACACACGACCCAGTGTCAACACATGACCTAGTATCCAACACACGACCTATTATCCAAGACACGACCTAGTGTCCAACAAATGACCTAGTATCAACACATGACCTTGTACCCAACACACGACCCAGTGTCAACACACGACCTAGCATCAACACACGACCCAGTGTCAACACACGACCCAGTATCCAGCACACGACCCTGGTATGCAACACATGACCTAGTATCAACACGACCCAGTGTCAACACACGACCAGTATCCAACACACGACCCAGAGTCCAACACACGACATAATGTAGTATCCAAAACATGACCTAGTATCCAACACACGATCAGGTATCCAACACACGATCCATTGTCCAACTTACGACCTAGCATCAACACGACCCTCTGTCCAACACACGACCCAGTATCCAGCACACAACCTAGTATACAACACACGACCTAGTATCCAACACACAACCCAGTGTCCAACACATGACCTAGTATCCAACACGACCTATTATCCAAGACACGACCTAGTGTCCAACAAATGACCTAGTATCCAACACATGACCTTGTACCCAACACGACCCAGTGTCCAACACACGACCTAGCATCAACACACGACCCAGTGTCCAACACACGACCAGTATCCAGCACGACCTAGTATGCAACACATGACCTAGTATCCAACACATGAAATAGTATCCAACACGACCCAGTGTCCAATAATGACCTAGTATCCAAGACATGAAATAGTATCAACACACGACCCAGTATCACACACGACCTAGTATCCAAAAATGACCTAGTATCAACACCGACAGAATCAACACATGACCTAGTATCCAACAAATGACCTTGTATCCAACACACGACCTAGTATCAACACATGACCTAGTATCAAACACATGACTTAGTATCCAACATATGACCTAGTATCCAACACACGACCTAGTATCAACACACTATCCAGTGTCCAACACATGACCTAGTATCCAACACACGACCTAGTATCCAACACATGATAGTATTCCACACATGACCTAGTACCAACACACAACCTACCATGAAGGCTCAAGACGGTGTGTGTGTGTGTGTGTGTGTGTGGTTTGTGTATTTATTTATGTATGTGTATGTATGTATGTATGTATGTATGTATGTATGTATATGTATGTATGTATGTATGTATGTATGTATGTATGTATGTGTGTGTGTGTGTGTGTGTGTGTGTGTGTGTGTGTGTGTGTGTGTGTGTGCGTGCATGCGTGCGTGCGTGCGTGCGTGCGTGCGTGCGTGCGTGCGTGCGTGCGTGCGTGTGTGTGTGTGTGTGTGTGTGTGTGTGTGTGTGTGTGTGTGTGTGTGTCACCACACGACAATGGCAATACAGGAATCAGTACCCAACTCGTGATCAGTGTCAACACTGCGGCCCAGTTCATGTACACTATCTCTGCTTGTCACCACACCCACTCAGTCTCCAACACTCTACCCAGTGTGCTGTATATGACCCTTTGTCCACCACGACCCGGTGTCCAATACACGATCGAATGTCCAACATATGACCTAGTTTCGATTACCGACCCAATCAGCACACGAACGAGTTTCCAGTACACAAGCCAGTTCCAGTACGCGACCCAGTATCAACACGACCTGGTATCCAATGCGACCTGGTATCAGACCGCTGACCTGGTATCAACACACGACCCAATGTCAACACACGACTTCTAGTATCCAACACACGACCTAGTATCAACACAGCGACCTAGTATCAACACACGTAATGTCCAACCGCGACCTAGTATCTAACACGACCCTAGTATCCAACACACGACCTGAGTGTCCAACACACGACCTAGTATCAACCACGACCCAGTGTCAACACAGCGACCTAGTATCAACACATGACCTAGTATCAACATATGCCTGAGTGTCCAGCACACGACCTTGCATCCAACACACGCGTGTCAACACGACCAATGTCCACACGACCTAGTATCCAACACGACCTGGTATCACAGGACCCAATGTCAACATCGACCTGGTATCAACACGACCTGAATCCAACCACGACCTAGTGTCAGCCGCGACCTGGTATCCAACCCGACCCAGTGTCAACACACGACCCTGGTATCAACACAGCGACCTGGTATCCAACACACGACCCAATGTCAACACACGACCTAGTATCAACACGACCTGGTATCCACACACTGTCCAACCCTAGTATCCAACACACGACCTAGTATCAACACACGAGCCTAGTGTCAACACACGACCTGGTATCAACACACGACCCAGTGTCAACACGCTGACCTAGTATCAACACATGACCCTGTATCAACACACGACCAATGTCAACCGCGACCTAGTATCCAACACACGACCTAGTATCAGCAACCCGACCCTGAGTGTCCACACACGACCTAGTATCCAACACACGACCCAGTGTTCAACACGCACGACCTAGTATCAACACATGACCTGAGTATCCAACACTGCGACCTGAGTGTCCAACACACGACCTGAGTATTCAACACACGACCCAGTGTCCAACACATGACCTAGTCATAGCGCGCCAACCTGGTATCAACACGACCAGTATCCAACACACGACCTTGTATCAACACATGACCTTGTATCAACATATGGGCCAGTATCAACAAACGACCAGAGTCCAACACGACCTACTGTAGTATCCCAAACATGAACTAGTGTCAACACGCGTTCAGGTATCAACCACGACCCAGTGTCCAACACACGACCTAGTATCCAACACGACCTAGAATCCACCACCGACCTGGTATGCAACACATGACCTAGTATTCCACACCGACCTAATTATCAACACATAACCTGGTATCCACCACAAACGACCCAGTATCAACACACATCTATAGTATCCAACACACGACCAGTGTCGACACATGTCCTAGTATCCAACACATGACCTAAATTCAACACATGACCCAGTATCTAACACCGACCTGAGTATCCGAAAAATGACCTAGTATCCAACACGGCCGAGGTATCAACACATGACCTAGTATCCTACATCATGACCTGGTATCAACCACACAGCCAGTGTCAACCTGCGACCTAGTATCAACACACGACCTGGTATCCATCACACGACCAGTATCCAACACATGACCTGGTATCCTACATATGGCTAGTATCCAACACACAACCCAGTGTCAACCTGCGACCTAGTATCCAACATGCGACCTGGTATCAACACATGACCTGAGTATCCAACACATGACCTAGTATCAACATGTGACCTAGTATCAACACATGACCCTGGAATTATCTAACACCGACCTGGTATCAACACACGAACCAGTGTCCAACCTGCGACAGTGTCCAACACATGACCTAGTATCCAACACACGACCTAGTATCAACACACGACCTAGTATCCAACAGACATAGTACCAACACTGGCCTGGTATCCAGCATATGACCTGAGTATCCAACACATGACCTAGTATCCAGCACATGACCTGGTATTCCACACACGACATAAGTACCAACACTCGACCTGGTATCAACACATGACCTAGTGTCAACACGCTGACCCAGTGTCAACACACGACCTAGTATCAAACGCAGTGACCTGGTAGCCAACGCGTAACCTAGCATCAACACACGACCAGTATCAACACCACGACCTTGTGATCCAACACGACCTGGTATCCAACATTCGACCAGTGTCAACACATGACCTAGTAATAGCAGCATAACCTAGCATCAACACGCGGCAGTATCAACACCACGACCTTGTATCCAACACATGACCTTGTATCCAACTTTCTGACCCAGTATCCAACAAACGACCTAGAGTCCATACATGACCTACTGTAGTATACCAAACATGACCTGAGTGTCAACAGCGATCAGGTATCCAACACATGACCCAGTGTCAACTACGACCTAGTACACAATACAGACCCAGTGTCCAACACGACCTAGTATCCAACACATGACCTAGTATCCAACATCGGACCCAGTGTCAACACATGACCTAGTATCCATCATGACCTAGAATCCAACAGACGACCTGGTATGCATCACATGACCTAGTATTCCACACGACCTAGTATCCAACACATAACCTAGTATCCTACATATGACCAGTATCAACACATGACCTAGTATCAACATACGACCCAGTGTCCAACACATGAGCTAGTTATCAACACATGACCCAGTATCAACATCGACCTAGTATCCAACACACGACCTAGCATCAACCGCGACCCAATGTCAACCTGCGACCTAGTATCAACACCGACCTGAGTGTCAACACACGACTAGTATCAACACCTGACCCAGTGTCAACACCGACCTAGTATCAACACATGACCTGGTATCCAACCGCGACTTGGTATCCAACATATGACCTAGTAACCAACACATGACCTAGTATCAACACATGACTTAGTATCAACACATGACAGTATCAACATGACCCAGTGTCAACATACGACCTAGTATCAACACGTGACCTGGTATCAACATGCGACACATTATCCAACACATGACCTAGTATCATCACAGCTCCAGAATTAGAACACATGACCTAGTATTCAACTTACATGACTAGTATCAACACATGACCTAGTATCAACACATGACCTAGTATCCAACACGTGACTTGGTATCCAACATATCACCTAGTAACCAACACTGACCTAGTATCAGCACATGACTTAGTATCAACACATGACTTAGTATCAACACACTTGCTAATTTAGAACCCGCGACCTAGTATCCAACACACTGACCTAGTATCAACATGGGCCAGTGTCAACACACTTGTATCCAACACATGACCTTGTATCAACATACGACCCAGTGTCCAACACATGACCTAGTATCAACACATGACCTTGTATCCAACACACGACCAGTATCAACAAACATGACCAGAGTCCAACACACGACCTACTGTAGTATCCAAACATGACCTGAGTGTCAACACACGATCAGGTATCAAACACAGACCCAGTGTCAACGCACGACCTAGTACACAACACACGACCAGTGTCAACACACGACCTAGTATCCAACACATGACCTGGTATCAACATACGACCCAGTGTCCAACACATGACCTAGTATCAACACATGACCTGGAATCCAACACACGACCTGGTATGCAACACATGACCAGTACACCACGACCTAGTATCCAACACATAACCTAGTATCACCATACGACAGTATTCAACACATGACCTAGTATCAACTATGACCCAGTGTCAACACATGAGCTAGTATCAACACATGACCAGTATCAACACACGACCTAGTATCAAAAATGACCTGGTATTCAACACACAACCCAGTGTCAACACGACCCAGTGTCAACACCACGACCTAGTATCAAAAATGATCTAGTATCAACATGCGACCTAGTATCCAACACCGACCAGTGTCCACCAAATAACCTGGTATTCAACACATGACCTTGTATCCAACACACGCCAGTGTCAACACACGACCAGTATCAGCACACGACCTAGTATCAACACATGACCTGGTATCAACACACGACCCAGTGTCGACACATGTGCCTAGTATCAACACATGACCTAAATTCAACACACGACCAGTATCTCAACACACGACCTAGTATCCAAAAATGACCTGAGTATCCAACACACGACCCAGTATCCAACACATGACCTGGTATCCTACATATGACCTGGTATCAACACACAACCCAGTGTCCAACATGCGACCTAGTATCAACACACGACCTGAGTATCCAACACTGCGACCTAGTATCAACACATGACCTGGTATCCCACATATGACCTAGTATCAACACACAACGCAGTGTCAACACACGACCTAGTATCCAGCACACGACCTAGTATCCAACACATGACCTAGTATCAACACATGACCTGGTATACAACATGACCTGGTATCAACACACGACCAGTGTCAACACACGACAGTGTCAACACACGACCCAGTGTTCAACACATGACCTAGTATCAACACATGACCTGGTATCCAACACACGCCTAGTATCAACACATGACCTAGTATCAACACATGAACTAGTATCCAACATATGACCTAGTATCAACACACATGACCTAGTATCAACACAGACCTAGTTTCCAACACTCGAACCAGTGTCAACACACGACCAGTGTCAACAAATTACCTAGTATCCAACACATGACCTTGTATCCAACACACGACCCAGTGTCAACACACGACCTATCATCCAACCAGCCAGTGTCTAACACTCGACCCAATTATCTGACAGCGACCTAGTATCTAACACATGACCTGAGTATCCAACACACAACCCAGTGTCAACACACGACCTAGTTTCAAAACATGACCCAGTATCCAACACTTGACCTGGTATCCAGCACATAGGACCTGGTATCAATACACAAACAAGTGTCCAACACAGACTTGTATCAACACATGACCAATATCCATCCTACGACCAGTATCAACACATGACCCAATGTCCAACACACGACATACTGTGTATCCAAAACTTTACCTTCTGTCAACACACACGATCAAGTATCCAACACCGACCCAGTGTCCAACACACGACCTAGTATACAACTTACGACCCAGTGTCAACACACGACCTAGTATCCTACATATGACCTAGTATCAACACACAACCCAGTGTCAACACACGACCTAGTATCAACACACGACCTAGTATCCAACATGACCTAGTATCAACACACATGACTGCGTGACACATGACGGTATCAACACACGACATAGTATCCAACACATGGCCACTCCAACACATGACCTAGTATGCGACACATGACTTGGTCCAACACACGACCCAGTGTCAACACACATCTAGTGTCCAACACACGACCTAGTGTCCAACACACGACCCAGTGTCCAACACACGATCTAGTATCCAACACACGACCTAGTATCCATCACACGACCTTGTATACAACACACGACCCAGTATCCAACACATGACCTAGAATCCAACACACGACCCAGTGTCCAACACACGACCCAGTGTCCAACACATGAGCCAATGTCCAACACACGACCTAGTATCCAACACACGACCTAGTATCCAACACATGACCTAGTATCTAACACACGACCTAGTATCCAACACATGACCTAGTATCCAACACATGACCTAGTATCCAACACATGACCTAGTATCCAACACACGACCTAGTGTCCAACACACGACCCAGTGTCCAACAAATAACCTAGTATCCATCACATGACCATGACCTAGTATCCAACACACGCCCTAGTACCCAACACATGACCTAGTACCCAACACATGACCTAGTATCCAACATATGACCTAGTATGCAACACATGACCTAGTATCCAACACACGACCTAGTATCCAACACACGAACCAGTGTCCAACACACGACCCAGTGTCCAACACATGACCTAGTATCCAACACACGACCTAGTATCCAACACATGACCTAGTATTCCACACACGACCTAGTACCAACACACAACCTAGTATCCAACACACGACCCAGTGTCTAACACACGACCCAGTGTCCAACACAATAACCAGCGATCAACACATGACCTAGTATCCAACACATGACCTAGTATCAATGCACGACCTAGTATCCAACACACGATTCCAGTATCCAACACACGACCTAGTGTCCAACACACGACCTCGTATCCAACACACGACCCAGTGACCAACACACGACCTAGTATCCAACACATGACCTAGTATCCAACACGTGACTTAGTATCCATCATATGACCTAGTATCCAACACATGACCTAGTATCCAACACATGACTTAGTATCCAACACATGACTCAGTGTCCAACACATGACCTAGTAGCCAACGCATAACCTAGTATCCAACACACGACCCAGTATCCAACACATGACCTTGTATCCAACATACGACCCAGTATCCAACAAACGACCCAGAGTCCAACACACGACCTACTTTAGTATCCCAAACATGACCTAGTGTCCAACACACGATCAGGTATCCAACACACGACCCAATGTCCAACACACGACCTAGTATAGAACACACGACCAAGTGTCCAACAAATAACCTAGTATCCAACACATGACCTTGTATCCATCACACGACCCAGTGTCCAACACACGACCCAGTATCCAGCACACGACCTAGTATGCAACACATGACCTAGTATCCAACACACGACCCCGTGTCCAACACACGACCTAGTACACAACACACGACCTGGTATGCAACATAACCTAGTTATTCCGACACACGACCTTGTATCTGCCAACACATAACCTAGTATCCCACATATCGACCCAGTATCCAACACATGACCTAGTATCCAACATACGACCCAGTGTCCAACATATGAGCTAGTATCCAACACATGACCCAGTATCCAACACATGACCCAGTATCCAACACACGACCTAGTATCCAACACATGACCTAGTATCCAACACATGACCTAGTATGCGACACATGACCTGGTATCCAACACACGACCCAGTGTCCAACATACGACCCAATGTCCAATACACGACCCAGTGTTCAACACATGACCTAGAATCCAACACACGACCTAGTATTCAACACACGACCTAGCATCCAACACATGACCTAGTATCCAACACATGACCTAGTATCCAACATATGACCTAGTATCCAACACATGACCTAGTATCCAACACATGGCCTAGAATCCAACACACGACCTGGTATGCAACACATTACCTAGTATTCCACACACGACCTTGTATCCAACACATAACCTAGTATCCTACATACGACACAGTATCCAACACATGACCTAGTATCCAACATACGACCCAGTGTCCAACATATGAGCTAGTATCCAACACATGACCCAGTATCCAACACACGACCTAGTATACAAAAAATGACCTAGTATCCAACACACAACCCAGTGTCCAACACACGACATAGTATCCAAAAAATGACCTAGTATCCAACACACGACCTAGTATCCAACACACGACCAAGTGTCCTCCAAATAACCTAGTATCCAACGCATGACCTTGTATCCAACACACGACCCAGTGTCCAACACACGACCCGGTATCCAGCACACGACCTAGTATCCAACACATGACCTAGTATCCAACACACGACCCAGTGTCCGACACATGTCTAGTATCAACACATGACCTAGAATTCAACATGGACCCGTATCTGCATACGACCTGGTATCAACACATGACCTAGTATCAACACACGACCTAGTATCAACATGACCGAGTGTCTAAATATGACCTAGTAGCCAACACACAACCCAGTGTCAACACACGACCTGGTATCAACACACGACCTAGTATCAACACACGACCAGTATCCAACACATGACCTAGTTATCCTACATATGACCTAGTATCCAACACATGACCTAGTATCCAACACACGACCAGTCTAACACACACGACCTAGTATCAACACATGACCTAGTATCAACACATGACCTAGTATCAACACATGACCAGTATCCTAAATATGACCTAGTAGCCAACACACAACCCAGTGTCCAACACACGACCTAGTATCAACACACGACCTAGTATCCAACACACGACCTAGTATCAACACATGACCTAGTATCCAACACACGACCCAGTATCCAACACCGACCTAGTATCCAACACACGACCCAGTATCAACACAGGCCAGTATCCAACACATGACCTAGTATCTACATATGACCTGAGTATCCAACACACAACCCAGTGTCAACACACGACCTAGTATCAACACAAGGCCTAGTATCAACACATGATCTAGTATCAACACACTGACCTAGTATGCGACACATGACCTGGTATCCAACACACGACCCAGTGTCAACACACTACAGTGTCCAATACGACCCAGTGTTCAACACATGACCTAGTATCCAACACCGACCTGTATCCAACACCGACCTAGTATCCAACACATGACCTAGTATCAACACATGACCTAGTATCCAACATGTGACCTGGTATCAACACATGACCTAGTATCTAATACCGACCCGAGTATCCAACAAAAGAACCAGTGTCAACACGACCCAGTGTCAACACATGACCTAGTATCAACACACGACCTGGTATCCAGCACATGACCCTAGTATTCCACACACGATATAGTACCAACACTCGACCTAGTATCAACATGACCTAGTATTCAACACGCGACCTAGCATCAACACATGACCTGGTAACCAATGCCCGACCTGGTATCCAACACATGACCTGGTATC
This sequence comes from Homarus americanus, assembly GCF_018991925.1. Classification (NCBI taxonomy): domain Eukaryota; kingdom Metazoa; phylum Arthropoda; class Malacostraca; order Decapoda; family Nephropidae; genus Homarus; species Homarus americanus. Next base: position 23,195 of record NW_024718221.1, read on the forward strand.
CACCCTGACCTAGTATCAACACATGACCTAGTATCTAACACATAACCTAGTATCCAACACATGACCTTGTATCCAACACGCCGTAGTATCAACACATGCCTTAGTTATCAACACATGACCAGTGTCAACATGCGACCTAGTATCCTTCACATGATCTAGTATCAATATACGACCAGTGTCAACACATGACCTTGTATCCAACATACGACAGGATCAACTAACGACCCAGGAGTCAACACACGACCTACTTTAATATCCCAAAACATGACCTGAGTGTCAACACACGATCAGGTATCAACACACGACCCAGTGTCAACACACGACCTGGTATACAACATACGGCCCAGTTTCCAACACAGACTTAGTATCAACACATGACCTAGTATCCAAAATCGACCCAGTGTCAACACATGACCTAGTATTCCACACATGACCTAGTATCCAACTTACCTGGGACCTGATATTCACACATGACCTGGTATCCAACACATGGCCTGAATCCAACACACAAACCAGTGTCCAACACACGACCTAGTATCAACACAGACCTAGTATCAACACACGACCTGGTATCAACACACGACGGTATCCAACACGACCAGGTATCAACACACGACCCTAGTATCCAACACCGACCTAGTATCCAACACATGACCTAGTATCCAACACACGACCAGTATCAACACGACCCAGGGTCAACACACGACATAATGTGGTATCAACACATGACCTAGTATCCAACACGATCGAGTATCAACAACGTATTGTCCAACACACGACCTAGTATCCAACACGTGACCTATGTCAACACCGACAGTATCCAGCACACAACCTAGTATACAACACACGACCTAGTATCAACACACGGCCAGTTATCGTACATGACCTAGTATCCAACACACGACCTGTTATCCAAGGCCGACCTAGTGTCCAACACTGACCTAGTATCCAACACATGACCTAGTATCCTTGCGACCAGTGTCAACACACGACCTGGTATCCAACACATTACCTGTCAACACACGACCTAGTATCCAGACGACCTACTATCAACACATGACCTAGTATCAACGCACGACCTGGTATCAACACATGACCTAGTATCAACACACACTACCAGTGTCCAACACGACCTGGTATCAAACATGCGACTGTTATACAACATGACGCAGTATCAACATACGACCTAGTATACAACACATGACCTAGTATCAACACACCAGTGTCCAACACGACCAGTATCAACATTGCGACCTAGTATCCAACTTACATGACCTGTATCAACAGCTGACCTAGTATCCAACACGCGACGTATCAACACACATGACCCAGTGTCCAACACACGACCTAGTGTCCAACGTACGACCTGGTATCATAACTTACTGACCTAGTATCCAACACATGACCTAGTATCCAACTACATGATGGTATCAACACACCCAGTATCCAACACACGACCTAGTATCCAGTACGACCTGGTATCAACTTACATGACTGTGTCAAGACATTCAGTTCAAAACATGACCTAGTATCAACACCACGCAGTGTCAACACACGACCTGGTATCAACTCACGACCTGGTATCCAACACATGACCTGGTATCAACACACGACCCAGTGTCCAACACACGACCTAGTATCAACGCACGACCTAGTATACAACACATGGCGGTAAGTATCAACACGACCAGTGTCCAACCGCGACCTGGTATCCAACATGCGACCTGGTATCAACACGGTAATTGTCAACATACGACCTGGTATACAACACATGGCGTAGTATCCAACACGACCCAGTGTCAACACATCGACCTAGTATCCATCACATCGACCTAGTATCAACACGACCTGTATCCGCGTGATTGGTATACAACACATGACCTAGTATCAACACACTACCCAGTGTCAACACACGACCAGTATCAACACACGACCTGGTATCCAGCTTACACGACCGATGTCCAACACATGACAATAATCCGTTTACGACCTAGTGTCAACACATGACCTGGTATCCTTCTGCACGACCTAGTATCCAACACACGACCCAGTGTCGACAACACGACCTGTCTGCAGCGCGACAATGTCCAACACTGACCTGATATCGCACGGATTGTTCGACCTAGTATCCAACGTGACCGAGTATCCAACCTGACCAGTATCGCCACACGACCTATTGATGCGACGTCGACCTGGTATCCAACACGATGCTCAACATTCTAAACCCCGACCTAGCCGTCACACGACCTGGTATCCAACATGACCTAGTATCCATCACGCGACCTGGTATCCATGTGTGCACATGACTGGTATCAACAACGACAATATCCTTACCACGTGCCGAAGTGTCAGCTTTACGCTGACCTGAGTATCAACACGCGTTGTCGTGTATCCAACATTCACGCCAGATTCAACACACGACCCATGGTATCAAAACGCTGACCTGGTATCCATTACCGCGCCTAGTATCGCTTACGACGTGTTGGGTTGGTTGTTTTGACCTGGTACCCGCTTGACGCTAGTATCAACACCGACAGTATCCCTTACCCGATCTAGTATCCATTGCGTATACCTAGTATCCTACACGCCTAGTGTCAACACATGGCCTGGTTGTCCTGAACAGATATGCACGACCTGGTATCAACACATGACCTAGTATCAACCACGACCTATCCAACACCTGACCGTATCAACACACAACCTAGTGTCCAACACCTGACATTATCGCACGTGACCTGGTATCCAACACAACCTTGTATCTGCGACCTGGTATCTACGCGCGGAGTGTCCAACACGACCTAGTATCTGTATATAAACGACGCCGTATCCAACACGACCTGTTCAGCACTGACCTGTTGTGTGTATCCAACGACCCAGTATCCAACTTAACACACGACCTTATCAACACGACCGGTGTCAAGACACAACATCAGGTATTTCAACACTTGACCGATCCATCAACCACGACCTAGTATCATACGCTTGACCTGGTATCCATTACGACGGTTTCCCACACGACGCAGTCAACGCCTGAACCTAGTGTCCAACTTGCACGACCTGGTATCAACACAACCTAGTATCAACACATGACCTAGTATCACTTAGCACAATTGTCCAACGCATGACCTATATCCAACACACGACCTGGTATCAACACGACCAGTGTCCCAACACAACCTGATATCCAACACGTGATGACAGTATCCGACACACGGCCTGGTATCAACAGCTGAGACGCATATCCGACACACGACTGGTAATCTAACGACCGGTATCAACACACGACCTGGTGTCCAACACGCTGACCTAGTATCCAACACATGACCTAGTATCCAACACGTTGCCTAGTTCCAACACTTTACTGGTATCAACACCACGACGGTATCCAACACGACCCGAGTGTCAACAACCGACCTAATGTGGTATCCCAAGACATGACCTGGTATCAACACGATCGGTGTTCCCACACCTGGTATCAACTACATGACCTGGTATTGCCGACTGATGTCCCACACTTACGACCTGAAAGTATCAACCAAATGACCTGGTATCCCACACGACCTAATATCAACGCATGACCTGGTATCCAACGCTGACCTAGTATCCAACACAGACCTGTGTCCAACACGACCTGGTATCCAACACACGACTGGTATCCAGCTACGACGGTTTAACACATGACCTGGTATCCAACGCACGACCTAGTGTCCAACACACGACCTAGTATCTAACACATGACCTAGTATTCACACGACCTGTTACCAACACACAACCACAGTATCAACACACGACCCAGTGTCAACACACGACCAGTGTCCAACGCTTACAATACCCAGCGTTCAACACATGACCTAGTATCCAACACATGACCTGGTATCCTTACGCGGCCCTGACGTAAACACATGACCTGGTATCCAACACGACCTGGTATCAACACACGACCGTATCGCTTGCACGACCAGTGTCAACACAAGACCCAGCGTTGACACATGACCTAGTATCCAACACGACCTAGTATCCAACGCGACCTGGTATCAACACATGACCTGTATCCAAACACGACCTGGTATCAACACACACGGGCAGTATCCAACACGCGACCATGTCAACACATGACCTAGTATCCAACGCACGACAGTGTCCAACACGCGACCTGGTATCAACACGACCTAGTGTCCAACACGACCTGGTATCAACACGCGACCTAGTATCCAACACACGACCGTGTCAACACACGACCTAGTATCCAACACACGACCTGGTATCCAACACATGACCTTGTATCCAGCATGACCTAGTATCCAACGCACGACCTGGTATCCAACACACGAACCAGTTGTCCAGCACGACCCAGTGTCAACACACGACCTGGTATCAACACGACCCTGGTATCAACACATGACCTAGTATTCACACACGACCGTAGTACCCAACACTGCAACCCTGGTATCAACACATAGCAGTGTCAACACACGATCCAGTGTCCAACACATGCCAGTGTTCAACACATGACCTGAGTATTCAACACGACCTAGTATCAACACACGACCTAGTATCAACACATGACCTGGTATCCAACACATGACCTAGTATCCAACACACGACCTAATATCCAACACACATATGTCAACACGACCTGGTGTTCACCACGACCTAGTATCAACTTACGACCTAGTGTCAACACACAACCAGTATCCAACACGACCTGAAGTATCAACACCGACCAGTGTCCAACACATGACCCAGTATCCAACACACGACCTGGTATCCAACACATGACCTGGTATTCACACGACCTACTACCAACACACGACCTAGTATCCAACACACGACCAAGTATCAATACACGACTTAGCGTCCAACACATGACCTAGTATCAACACGACCTGGTATCAACACATGACCTGGTATTCCCACACGACCTACTACCAACACACGACCTGGTATCCAGCACGACCTGGTATCAACACGACCTAGTATCCAACACATGACCTAGTATCAACACATGACCTGGTATCCAACATATGACCTAGTATCAACACATGACCTAGTATCAACACACGACCAAGTGTCAACACACGACAGTATCCAGCACACGACCTGATTATCCAACACATGACCTTGTATCCAACACATGACCTAGTATCAACACGCGACCAGTGTCCAACACACGACCTGGTATCCAATACGACCAGTGTCCAACACGACAGCAGCATACAACACCGACCTGGTATCCAAAACATCACCTAGTATCCAACACACGATCAGTATCAACACGACCTAGTATCCAAAAAGACCTTTTATCCAACATATGACCTAGTATCCAGCACAACCCAGTGTCCAACACGACCTAGTATCCAACACGACCTGGTATCAACACACAACCCAGTGTCCAGCACGACCAATGTCAACACACGACCCAGCGTTCAACTCACGACCTAGTATTCAACACATGACCTAGTATCCAACACGCCGCCTGGTATCAACACACAACCTAGTATCCAACACATGACCTAGTATTCACACACGACCAGGAGTCCAACACACGACCTAATGTAGTATCCAAAACGCTGACCTAGTATCCAACACACGATCCGGTTTCCAACACGACCTGGTATCCAGCACGTGACCTATGTATCCAACACGGATCTAGTATCAACACGTGACCCACGTATCCAACACGACCTAGTATCCAACACGCGACCTGGTATCAATATACGACCCAGTGTCAACATATGACCTGGTATCCAACACACAACCCGTGTTACAACACGACCGAATATCAACACACGACCTAGTATCCAACACACGACCTAGTATCAACACACAACCTTGTTATCCAACATGACCAAGTATCAAACGCGACCTGGTATCCAGCATGACCTGGTATCAACACGACCTGGTATCCAACACACGACCTAGTGTCAACACATGACCTAGTATCCAAACACGACCTGGTTCCAGCACACAACCTAGTATCGAACACGACCTGGTATCCAACACATGACCTAGTATTCAACACACGACCTAGTATCCAACACATGACCTGGTATCAACGCACGACCTGGTATCAACACATGACCTGGTATCCAACATATGACCTGGTATCCGCACGACCTGGTATCCAACACACGAACCAGTGTCCAGCACGACCAGTGTCCAACACATGACCTAGTATCAACACGACCTGGTATCCAGCACGCGACCTAGTATTCAACACGACGTAGTACCAACATACGACCTGGTATCCAGCACTGGCCAGGCAACACGATCAGTGTCAACATATACCAGGTTCATCACGCGACCGAGTATTCAACACGACCTGGTATCAACACATGACCTAGTATTCCAACACACGACCTAGTGCCAACACCACAGCCTGGTATGAACACACGACCTGGTATCAGCACATGTAGTATTCAACGCACGACCTGGTATCCAACACATGACCTGGTATCAACACACGACCTGGTATCCAACATGACCTGAGTATCCAACGCATTACCTAGTATCCAACACATGACCTGGTATCCAACACATGACCTTGTATCCAACTACATGACCTTGTATCCAACATGACCTAGTATCAACACACGACCAGTGTCCAACAATGACCTAGTATCGCACGCCCAGTCTTGTAGCAACACGACCCATTGTCCAGCACACGACCTGGCATCAACACACGACTCAGTGTCAACACGACCAGTGTCCAACACGACCAGTATCCAACACACGACCTAGTATCCAGCCATGACCTGGTATCAACACCTGACCCAGTATCCAACACAGGACAGTGTCAACACATGACCTAAAGCCATCACGCGACCTGGTATCCGACGCGATCTTTGTCGCTTTACCTGGTATCCCGGCACGTGGTATCCCACACGACGGGTCAACACGACCAATGTAGTATCCAAACACGACCTGGTATCGAACACGATCCGGTGTCAACACACACCTGGTATCCAACACGCGACCTGGTACCCAACATGCGGCCAGTGTCCAACACACGACCTAGTATCCAACACACGACGGTGTCAACAAATAACCTGGTAACACGACCAAGTATCAATACGCGACCCGGTCAACACATGACCTGGTATCCAACACCGACCTGGTATCCAACACATGACAGTGTTGCGACCTACTACCAACACCGACCTGGTATCCAACACGAACTTGTATCCAACACGACCTAGTATCCGCATGCGACCTGGTATCAACACATGACCCTGGTATCCAACATATGACCTGGTATCAACACATGACCTGGTATCCAACACACGACCGAGTATCAACACGACCAGTATCAACACGATATTATCAACACATGACCTTGTATCCAGCATGACCTAGTATCAACATGACGGTGTCAACACAACCTAGTATCAATACACGACCAGTGTCAACACCGACCTTGTACACATCACACGACTAGCCAAACGACCTGGTATCAACACACGATCCGGTATCCAACACACGACCTAGTATCAACACACGACCTAGTATCCAAAAGCCTTTGTATCCAACATATGACCTGGTATTACACACAGCAGTGTCAACACACGACCTAGTATCCAACACACGACCTAGCATCAACACACACGACTCGGTGTCAACGACCCAGTGTCCAACACACTACCTAGTATCCAACACATGACCTAGTATCCAATATACGACCGAGTGTCCAACACATGACCTAGCATCCAACATACGACCCAGTATCCAACACATGACCTAGTATCCAACACATGACCCAGTATCCAACACACGACCTAGTATCCAAAAAATGACCTAGTATCCAACACACAACCCAGTGTCCAACAGACGACCTAGTATCCAAAAAATGACCTAGTATCCAACACACGACCTAGTATCCAACACACGAGCCAGTGTCCAACAAATAACCTAGTATCCATCACATGACCTTGTATCCAACACACGACCCAGTGTCCAACACATGACCTAGCATCCAACACATGACCTTGTATCCAACACACGACCCAGTGTCCAACACACGACCTAGCATCCAACAAATGACCTAGTATCCAACACACGACCCAGTTTCCAACACATGACCAAGTACCCAACATATGACCTAGTATCCAACACACGACCCAGTATCTAACACACGACAAAGTATCAAAAAAATGACCTAGTATCCACACACGACCCAGAATCCAAAACATGACCTGGAATCCAACATATGACGTAGTATCCAACACACAGCCCAGTGCCCAACACACGACCTAGTATCCAACACATGACCTAGTATCCAACACATGTCCTAGTATTCCACACACGACCTAGTACCAACACACGACCTAGTATCCATCACACGACCTAGAATCCAACACATGACCTAGTATTCAACACACGACCTAGTATCCAATACATGACCTAGTATCCAATGCACGACCTAGTATCCAACATATGACCTAGTATCCAACACATGACCTAGTATCCAATGCACGACCTAGTATCCAACACATGACCAAGTATCCAACACATGACCTAGTAGCCAACTCATGACCTAGTATCCAACACACGACCTAGTATCCAACACACGACCCAGTGTCCAACAAATAACCTAGTATCCAACACATAACCTAGTATCCAACACATAACCTTGTATCCAACACACGACCCAGTGTCCAACACACGACCTTCCATCCAACACACGACCCAGTGTCCAACATACGACCCAGTATCTAACACACGACCTAGTATCTTACACATGACCTAGTATCCAACACATGACCTAGTATCCAACACATGACCTAGTATCCAACATACCACCCAGTATCCAAAACCGCGACCTGGTATCAAACCGCGACCTGGTATCCACACACGACCTGTATTAGCCAACACACGACCTTGTATTCAACACGTGACCTAGTATCCAAAACACGACCAGTGTCAACACACGACCTAGTATCATACACGACACAGTGTCCAGCACACGACCTTGCGTCGCCCACCACCGCACGACCTGGTATCCACTTCCGACCCAGTGTCCAGCACACGACCTAGTGTCAACACACGACAGTGTCAACACGTCTAGTATCCAACACACGACCTGAGTATCCATCACACGACCTTGTATAAAACCACGACCAGTATCCAACACATGACCTAGAATCCAACACCGCGACCAGTGTCAACACCACGACCAGTGTCAACACATGAGCCAGTGTCAACACGACCTAGTATCAACACACGACCTGGTATCCAACACATGACCTAGTATCTAACACACGACCTAGTATCAACACATGACCTAGTATCCAACACATGACCTAGTATCCAACACAGACCTAGTATCCAACACACGACCTGGTACCCAACACACGACCCAGTGTCCAACAAATGACCTAGTATCCAACACATGACCTGGTATCCAACACACGACCCGTTGTCCAGCACGACCTAATATCCAACACATGACCTAGTATCCTAAACACGACCTAGTATCAACACGACCTAGTATCCAACACACGACCTGGTATCCAACACGACCTAGTATCCAACACATGACCTAGTATCACACACGACATGGTACCCAACACATGACCTAGTATCAAACACATGACTGAGTATCCAACACACAGCCTAGTATCCAACACACGAACCGGTGTCCAACACGACAGTGTCAACACATGACCTAGTATCCAACGCACGACCTGGTATCCAACACATGACCTAGTATCCAACACCACGACCAGTGTCCAACACATGACCTGTCAACACACATTACATGTCAACACATGACCTAGTATCCAACATATGACCTGGTATCAACGCACGACCTAGTATCCAACACACGAACCAGTGTCAACACACGACCCAGTGTCCAACATATGACCTAGTATCCAACACACGACTAGTATCCAACATGACCAGTATTCCACACACGACCTAAAACCAACATGCAACCTGGTATCAACACACAGCAGTGTCAACACGCGATCCAGTGTCAACACAATGCCCAGGGTTCAACACATGACGAGTATTCAACAGCGACCTGTATCCAACAGCACGACCTAGTATCAACACGCGACCGGTATCCAACGCCCATTAGTATCAACACGACCTAATATCCAACACGACCTTGTATCCAACATACGACCCAGTGTTCACCACACGACCTAGTATCCAACACGACCAGTGTCAACACACAATCCAGTATCAACACGCGACCTAGTGTCCAACACCGACCTAGTATCCAGCCACGACCCAGTGTCCAACACATGACCTAGTATCCAACACACAACCTGAATCCAGCTTACGACCTGGTATTCACACGACCTAGTACCAACACGACCTGTATCAACACACGACCAGAGTATCACGACCTAGCGTCAACACATGACCTGGTATCCAACACCGACCTGGTATCCAACACATGACCTAGTATCCACACCACGACCTAGTACCAACACGACCTAGTATCCAACACACGACCTGGTATCAACACGCGACCTGGTATCACCGCGACCTGGTATCCAACACATGACCTGGTATCCAACACATGACCTAGTATCCAACACATGACCTATTATCCAACACGACCTGGTATCCAGCACACGACCTGGTATCCAACACATGACCTAGTATCAACATGACCTGGTATCAACACATGACCTAGTATCCAACGCATGACCAGTGTCAACACACGACCTAGTATCCAACACACGACCAGTGTCCAACACGACCTTGTATCAACACCTAGTATCCAAACCGGCTATATCAACACACGACCAGTATCACCACGACCTAGTATCCAACCTTTGCATCCAACATGACCTGGTATCCCCAACCCAGTGTCAACACACGACCTAGTATCAACACCGACCTAGTATCCAACACATAACCTGGTATCAACACACAACCTAGTATCCAACACGACCTGAATTCCACACACGACCCAGGTCAACACGACCTGTTAGTATCCAAAACATGACCTAGTATCAACACACGATCCAGTGTCAACACACGACCTAGTATCAACACACGACCTGGTATCCAACACGACCTGGTATCCAAAACACGACCTAGTATCCAACACACGACCCAGTATCAACACATGACCTGGTATCAACACAGACCTAGTATCCAAAAAACCTTTGTATCCAACATATGACCTAGTATCAACACACAACCTAGTGTCCAACACGCGACCTAGTATCAACCACCGACCTGGTATCCAACACACCGCAGTGTCCAACGCTCGACGGTATCCAACACACGACCAGCGTTAACTCACGACTTATTCAACACATGATCTAGTATCCAACACATGACCTGGTATTCCACGACCCAGTGTCCAACACACGACCTATGAGTATCAAATCATGACCTAGTATCCAACACACGATCCAGTGTCCAACACACGACCCAGTGTCAACACATGACCTAGTACCAGCACACGACCTGGTATCCAGCATGACCTGAGTATCCAACACATGAGCTAGTATCAACACATGACCTAGTATCAACACATGACCTGGTATCAACACACGACCTAGTATCCAACACATGACCTGAGTATCCAATATCACGACCCGGTGTCCAACACATGACCTAGTATCCAACACAACCCAGTGTCCGCTTGCGACCTAGTGTCCAACACGACCTGGTATCAACACATAACCTGGTATCAACACATGACTTAGTATCCAACATTTGACCTGGTATCAACACGACCTGGTATCAACATTCAGACAGTGTCCAACGCACGAGCAGTATCCAACAGATGACCTGGTATCCACACACGACCTAGTATCCAACACATGACCTGGTATCCACACGACCTGGTACCAACACAACCTGATGTCAACACGCGACCTGGTATCCAACACATGACCTGAGTGTCCACACACGACCTAGTATCCAACACGACCTGGTATCCAGCATGACCTGGTATCAACACATGTCCCTGATATCCAACGCGCGACCTGGTATCCAGCACATGACCTAATATTCAGCACATGACCTGGTGTTCAACGCACGACTAGTATCAACACGACCAGAGTGTCCAACAAATGACCTAGTATCCAACACACTGACCTTGTATCCAACACACGACCCGGTGTCCACACACGACCAGCATCAACACACGACTCAGTGTCCAACACACGACCAGGTATCAACACACGACCTGGTATCAATACACGACCTAGTATCCAACACATGACCCAGGTATCCAACACATGACCTTGTATCAACACATGATCTGGTATCCACACGACCCAGTATCCAACACAGGCCAGTGTCAACACGCGACAGTATCCAACACGACCTGAGCATCGACGCACGACCTTGTATCCATGCTACCTAGTATCAACACACGACGAGTATCCAAAACACGACCCAGAGTCCATCACGACCTAATGTAGTATCCAAAACATGACCTGGTATCCAACACACGATCCAGTGTCAACACACTACCTAGTATCCAACACATGACCTAGTACCCAACATACAGTGTCCAACATATGACCTAGTATCAACACATGACCTGGTATCAACACGACCTAGTATCCAATACATGACCTAGTATTCCACACACGACCTAGTATCCAACACATGACCTAGTATCAACACAGGCCAGTGTCCAACACATGACCTAGTATCCAACATGACCCAGTATCAACACGACCTAGTATCCAAAAATGACCTGGTATCCAACACGACCTAGTATCCAACACACGACCCAGTGTCCAACAAATAACCTAGTATCAACACATGACCTTGTATCAACACACGACCCAGTGTCCAACACACGACCTAGCATCAACACACGACCCGGTGTCAACACACGACCCAGTATCAATATACGACCCAGTGTCCAACACGACCTAGCATCAACATACGACCAGTGTCCAACACATGACCTGGTATCAACACATGACGTATCACACGACCTAGTATCCCACATGACCTAGTATCCAACACGGCCAGTATCCAACACACGACCTAGTATCCAAAAATGACTGGTATCAACACACGACCTGATATCAACACACGACCTAGTATCCACTTTGACCAGTGTCCAACACATGACCTAGTATCCAAAAAATGACCTAGTATCAACACGACCTGAGTATCCAGCACGCGACCCAGTGTCAACAAATAACCTAGTATCCAACACATGACCTTGTATCAACACCGACCCAGTGTCCAACACACGACCTAGCATCAACACACGACCAGTGTCAACACATGACCTAGTATCAACATATGACCTAGTATCAAACACGACCCAGTATCCAACACGCGACCTAGTATCCAAAAAATGACCTGGTATCCACACGACCAGAATCCAAAACATGACCTAGAATCCAACATATGACGTAGTATCCACACGGCCAGTGTCAACACACGACCTAGTATCCAACACACGACCTAGTATCAACACATGACCTATCCAACACATGACCTAGTATTCCCACACGACCTAGTACCAACACGACCTAGTATCCAACACGCGACCTAGTATCAACACATGACCTAGTATTCAACACACGACCTAGTGTCAATACATGACAATAGTATCCAACGCACGACCTAGTATCCAACACATGACCTGGTATCCAACACGCGATAATTATCAACACACGACATAGTATCCAACACATGACCTGGTATCTAACACATGACCTGAGTATTCAACACACATGACCTAGAATCCAACACGACCTGGTATCCAACACATGACCTAGTAATAACTTATGACCTGGTATCAACACACGACCTATTAGCCAACACATGACCTAGAATCCAACACACGACCTGAGTATCCAACACGACCCGGTGTCCGCAAATGACCTGGTATCAACACCTAACCATCCAACACGACCCAGTGTCCACACGACCTTGCATCCAGCGACCCAGTGTCCAACATACGACCAGTATCTAACACGACGTAGTATCCAACACACGACCTAGTATCCAACACATGACCTAGTATCCAACACATGACCTAGTATTCCACACACGACCTAGTACCAACACACGACCTAGTATCCAACATACGATCTAGTATCCAACACATGACCTAGCATTCAACACACGATCTAGTATCCAACACATGACCTAGTATCCAACGCACGACCTAGTATCCAACACATGACCTAGTATCCAACACATGACCTAGTATCCAACACACGACATAGTATCCAACACACGACCTAGTATCTAACACATGACCTAGTATTCAACACATGACCTAGTATCCAACACATGACCTAGTATCCAACGCACGACCTAGTATCCAACACATGACCTAGTATCCAACACATGACCTAGTATCCAATGAACGACCTAGTATCCAACACATGACCTAGTATCCAACATATGACCTAGTAGCCAACACATGACCTAGAATCCAACACACGACCTAGTATCCAACACATGACCCAGTGTCCACCAAATGACCTAGTATCCAACACCTAACCTTGTTTCCAACACAAGACCCAGTGTCCAACACACGATCTTGCATCCAACACACGACCCAGTGTCCAACATACGACCCAGTTTCTAACACACGACCCAGTCTCTTACACATGACCTAGTATCCAACACACGACCTAGTATCCAACACATGACCTAGTATTCAACACACGACCTAGTATCCAACACATGACCTAGTATCCAAAGCACGACCTAGTTTCCAACACATGACCTAGTATCCAACACATGACCTAGTATACAACACACGACCTAGTATCCAACACACGACCTAGTATCCAACACATGACCTAGTATTCAACACATGACCTAGTATCCAACACATGACCTAGTATCCAACGCACGACCTAGTATTCAACACATGACCTAGTATCCAACGCACGACCTAGTATCCAACGCACGACCTAGTATCCAACACATGACCAAGTGTCCAACACATGACCTAGTATCCAACGCACGACCTAGTGTCCAACACATGACCTAGTATCCAACACATGACCCAGTGTCCAACACACGACCTTGCATCCAACACACCACCCAGTGTCCAACATACGACCCAGTATCTAACACACGACCTTGTATCTTACACATGACCTAGTATCCAACACATGACCTAGTATCCAACACCAGACCTAGTATCCAACACACAACCCACTGTCCAACACACAACCCAGTGTCCAACACACGACCTAGTATCCAACACACGACCTAGTTTCCAACACACGACCCAGTATCCATCACATGACCTAGTATTCAACTAATGACCTAGTATCCAATACACGACCCAGTGTCCAACACACGACCTAGTATCCAACACACGACCTGGTATCCAACACACGACCTAGTATCCAACACACGACCTATTAGCCAACACACGACCTAGTATCCAAAACACGCTGACTGATATCCACGACGAGTGTCCAACATACGACCTAGTATCCAAACACAAACCAGTGTCCAACGCACGACCTAGTGTCCAACACCCGACCTAGTATCAACACATCATCCTGGTATCAACACATGACCTGGTATCCAATACGACCAGTGTCGCTCCACGACCTAGTATCAACACGACCTGGTATCCAACACACGACCTAGTATCCAACACACGACCTATTAGCCAACACACGACCTTGTTCAACCATGACCTAGTATCCAAACACGACCAGTGTCAACATACGACCTAGTATCAACACATTACCTAGTATCCAACACGACCTGGTATCCAACACATGACCGTCAACACATGACCTGAAGTATCCAATACGCGATGTCCAACATACGACCTAGTATCAACACATGACCTAGTATCAATACACGACCCGGTGTCAACACACGACTTAACCACACTTTGGCGGCGCAACCCGACCTGGAGCAATACGTAACTAC
>NW_024718222.1:0-21187 GCF_018991925.1 Homarus americanus
CCTCATCGGGTATATCAAAGCCCCCTCATCGAGTATAACAAAATCCCCTAATCGAGTATAACAAAGTCCCCTGGTCGAATATAATAAATGCCCCTGATCGAGTATAACAAGGTCCCCTGATCTAGTATAACAAAGTCCTCTGATCGAGCATAACAAAGGCCCCTCGACGAGTATAAAAAAGCCCCTTGATCGAGTATAACAAAGTCCCCTCATCTAGTATAACAAAATCCCCTGATCGAGTATAGCAAAGGCTCTTGATCGAGTATAACAAATGCCCCTCATCGAGTATAACAAAGTCCCCTAATCGAATAAAACAAAGCCCCCTGATCGATTATAACAAAGGCTACTGGTCGAGCATATGAAAGAACCCTGGTCGAGTATAACAAAGTCCCCTGATCGAGTATAACAAAGTCCCCTTATCGAGCATAACAAAGGCCCCTGGTCGAGTATAACAAAGGCCCCCTGATCGAATATTATAAAGTCCCCTAAAAAGTATAACAAAGTCCCCTGATCGAGTATAACAAAGTCCCCTGGTCGAATATAACAAAGGCCCCTGATTGAGTATAACAAAGACCCTGATGGAGTATAACAAAGTCCCTTGATCGAGGAAAACAAAGCCCCCTGAACGAGCATAACAAAGTCCCCTGATCGAGTATAACAAAGTCCCATGATCGAGTATAACAAAGGCCCCTGATCGAGAATAACACATCCCCCTGATCGAGTATAACATATCCCCTGATCGTGTATATCAAAGTTCCTTAGTCGAGTATAGTAATGTCCCCTGATCGAGTATAACAAAGCTTCCTGATCGAGTATAATAAAGTCCCCTGTTCGAGTATAACAAAGTCCCGTGATCGAGTATAACAAAGGCCCTTGATTGAGTATAATAAAGGCCCCTGATCGAGTATAACAAAGTCCCACGATCGAGTATAACAAAGTCCCATGGTCGAGAATAACAAAAGCCCCCGGTTGAGTATAACACATCCCATGATCGAGTATAACATATCCCCTCATCGCGTATAACAAAGTTCCCTGGTCGAGTATAGTTATGTACCCTGATCGAGTATAATAAAGAACCCTCATCGAGTATAAGAAAGTCCCCTGATCAAGTATAACAAAGTCCTCTGATCGAGTATAACAAAGTCCCCTGATCGAGTATAACAAAGGCCCTTGATCGATTATAATAAAGTCCCCTGATCGAATATAAAAAAGATCCCAGATCGAATAAAACAAAGTCCCCTCATCGAGTATAGCAAAGGTCATTGATCGAGTATAACAAAGTCCCCTTATCGACCATAGCAAAGGCCCCTGGTCCAGCATAACAAAGCCCCTCTAATCGAATAATAAAAAATCCCCTGATCAAGTATAACAAAGTCCCATGATCGAGTATAACAAAGTCCCCTAATCGAGTAGAACAAAAACCCCTAAAGGAGCACAACAAAGTCCCTGATGGAGAATAACAAAGTCCCTTGATCGATGAAAACAAAGTCCCCTGATCGAGTATAGCAAAGACCCCTGGTCGAGTATAACAAAGTACCCTGGTTGAGTAGAACAAAGTCCCCTGATCGTGTATAACAAATTTCCCTGATCGAGTATAACAAACGCCCCCGGTTGAGTATAACAAAGCCTCCTGACTGAGTATAACAAAGTCCCCTGATCGAGTATAACATATCCCCTCATCGTGTATAACAAAGTTCCCTGGTCGAGTATAATAATGTCCCCTGATCGAGTATAACAAAGCCCCCTGATCGAGTATAACAAAGTCCCCGGTCGAGTATAACAAAGTCTCCTGATCGAGTATAACAAAGTCCTTTGATCGAGTATAACAAAGTCCCCTGATCGAGTATAAAAAAGTACCCTGATCGAGCATAACAAAGGCCCCTGGTCGAGTATAACAAAGCCCCCTGATCGAGTATATCAAAGTCCCCTGATCGAGTAAAACAAAGTAACCTGGTCGAGTATAACAAAGTCCCTTGATCGAGTATAAAAAAGCCCCCTGATCGAGCAAAACAAATTACCCCGATCGAGTATAACAAATTCCCCTGATCAAGTATAAAAAAGTCCCCTTATCGAGTAGAACAAAGTCCCATGGTCGATTATAACTAAGTCACCTGATCGAGTATAACAAAGGCCCATGATCGAGTATAACAAAGTCCCCTGATCGTGTATAACAAAGTTCCCTGGGCGAGTATAGTAATGTCCCCTGATCGAGTACAACAAAGCCCCCTGATCGAGTACAACAAAGCCTTTTGTTCGAGTATAATAAAGGCACCTAATCGAGTTTAACAAATCCCTTGATCGAGTATAACAGAGCCCCCTAATCAAGTAAAACAAAGTCCCCCGATCGAGTATAACAAAGTCCTCTGATCGAATATAACAAAGTCCCCTGGTCGTGTATAACAAAGTCGCCTGGTCGAGTATAAAAATTCCCCTGATCGAGTATAACAAAGTCCCCTGGTCGAGTATAATAAATTCCCCTTATCGAGAGTAACAAAGTACCCTGGTTGAGTATAACAATGGCCCATGATTGATTAAAACAAAGGCCCCTCATCGAGTACAACAAAGGCCCCTCATCGAGTCTAAAAAAGTCCCCTGTTCGATTATGACAAAGGCCCTTGATCGAGTATAACAAATTCCCCTTATCGAGTATAACAAAGTCCCCTGGACGAGTATTACAAATTCCCCTGATCGAGTATAACAAAGTCCCCTGGTCAAGTATAACAAAGTCACCTGGTTGAGTATAACAAAGTCCCCTGGTCGAGTATAACAAAGTCCCCTGGTCGAGTATAACCAAGGCACCTGAGAGAAAATAACAAAGTCCCCTGATCGAATATAACAAAGTCGTCTTATCGAGCATAACAAAGGCCCCTCGTCGAGCATAACAAAGCCCCCCTCATCGAATAATACAAAGTCCCCTGATCAAGTATAACAAAGTCCCCTAATCGAGTATAACAAATTTCCCTTGTCGAGTATAACAAAGGCTCCTCATGGAGCATAACAAAGACCCTGATGGAGTATAACTAAGTCCCCTAATCGAGGAAAACAAAGCCCCCTGATCGAGTCTAACAACGTCCCCTGATCGAGTATAACAAAGGCCCCTGATGGAGTATAAGAAAGTCCCCTAATCGAGGAAAACAAAGCCCCCTGATCCAGTATAACTAAGTCCCCAAATCGAGTATAACAAATTCCCCTGATCGAGTATAACAAAGCCTCCTGACTGAGTATAACAAAGTCCCCTGATCGAGTATAACAAAGTCCCCTGATCAAGGATAACAAAATCCCCTGATCGAGTATAACAAAGTCCCCTAGTCGAGGAAAACAAAGCCCCCTGATCGAGTATAACAAAGTCCCCTCATCGAGTATAACAAAGTCCCCTAGCTGACCATAACAAACGCCCCTGGTCGAATATAACAAAGTCCCCAATTCGAATATAACAAAGCCCCCTGATCGAGTATAACAAAGGCCACTTGTCGAACATAACAAATCACCCTGGTCGAGTATAAAGAGCCCCTTCATCGAGTATAAGAAAGTCCCCTGATCGAGTTTATCAAACCCCCCCATGTCGAGTATAATAAAGGCCCTGATCGAGTATAACAAAGTTCCCGGGTCGAGTGTAGTAATGTCCCCTGATCGAGTATAACAAAGGCCCCTCATCGAGTATAACAAAGTCCCCTTATCGAGTATAACAAATTCCCCTGGTTCGAGTATAACAAAAGCCTCTGATATAGTATAACAAAGGCCCCTGATCGAGTATAACAAAGTACCCTGATTGGGCATAACAAAGGCCCCTGGTCGAGTATAACAAAGCCCCCTGATCGAGTATATCAAAGTCACCTGATCGAGTATAACACAGGCCCCTAATCGAGTACAGTAATGTCCCCTGATCGAGTATAACAAAGTCCCCTGATCGAGTATAACAAAGTCCCCTGGTCGAGTATAACAAAGTCCCCTAATCGAGTATAACAAAGTCTTCTGATTGAGTATAACAAAGTCCCCTGATCGAGTATAACAAAGGCCCTTGATCGAGTATAATAAAGGCCCCTAATCGAGTATATCAAAAACCCTGATCGAATGTAAAAAAGTCCCCTGATCGAGTAAAACAAAGTCCCCTGGTCGAGTATAACAAAGTCCCCTGGTCGAGTACAACAAAGTCCCCTGATCGAGTATAACAAAGTCCTCAGATCGAGTATAACAAAGTCCCATGGTCGAGTATAACAAAGTCTCCTAATCGAGTATAACAAAGTCCCTTGATCGAGTATAACACATCCCCTGATTGAGTATAACAAAGGCCCCTCGTCGAATATAACAAAGTCCTCTGATCGAGTATAACAAAGTCCCCCGATCGAGTATAACAAAGGCCCCTGATCGAACATAACAAAGGCCCCTGGTCGAGTATAACAAAGGCCCCCTAATCGAATATTACAAAGTCCCCTAAAAAGTATAACAAAGTCCCGTGATCGAGTATAACAAAGTCCCCCGATCGAATATAACAAAGGCCCCTCATTGAGTATAACAAAGACCCTGATGGAGTATAACAAAGTCCCTTGATCGAGGAAAACAAAGCCGCCTGACCGAGTAAAACAAAGTCCCCTGATCGAGTATAACAAAGTCCCATGATAGAGTATAACAAAGGCCCCTGATCGAGAAAAACACATCCCCCTGATCGAGTATAACATATCCCCTGATCGTGTATAACAAAGTTCCTTCGTCGAGTATAGTAATGTCCCCTGATCGAGTATAACAAAGCCCCCTGATCGAGTATAATAAAGTCCCCTGGTCGAGTATAACAATGTCCCCTGATCGAGTATAACAAAGTCCTCAGATCGAGTAAAACAAAGTCCCCTCATCGAGTATAACAAAGTTCACCTAATCGAGTATAACAAAATGGCCTCATCTAGTATAACAAATCCCCTGATCGAGTATAGCAAAGGCCCTTGATCGAGTATAACAAATGCCCCTCTTCGAGTATAACAAAGTCCCCTTATCGAATATAACAAAGCCCCCTAATCGGGTATATCAAAGCCCCCTCATCGAATATAACAAAGCCCCCTAATCGGGTATATCAAAGCCCCCTCATCGAGTAAAACAAAATCCCCTAATCGAGTATAACAAAGTCCCCTGGTCGAATATAATAAATGCCCCTGATCGAGTATAACAAAGTCCCCTGATCTAGTATAACAAAGTCCTTTGATCTAGCATAACAAAGGCCCCTCAACGAGTATAATAAAGCCCCTTGATCGAGTATAACAAAGTCCCCTCATCTAGTATAACAAAATCCCCTGATCGAGTATAGCAAAGGCCCTTGATCGAGTATAACAAATGCCCCTCATCGAGTATAACAAAGTCCCCTAATCGAATATAACAAAGCCCCGTGATCGATTATAACAAAGGCCACTGGTCGAGCATAAGAAAGAACCCTGGTCAAGTATAACAAAGTCCCCTGATCGAGTATAACAAAGTCCCCTTATCGAGCATAACAAAGGCCCCTGGTCGAGTATAACAAAGGCCCCCTGATCGAATATTACAAAGTCCCCTAAAAAGTATAACAATGTCCCCTGATCGAGTATAACAAAGTCCCCTGGTCGAATATAACAAAGGCCCCCTGATTGAGTATAACAAAGACCCTGATGGAGTATAACAAAGTCCCTTGATCGCAGAAAACAAAGCCCCCTGAACGAGTATAACAAAGTCCCCTGATCGAGTATAACAAAGTCCCATGATCGAGTATAACAAAGGCCCCTGATCGAGAATAACACATCCCCCTGATCGAGTATAACATATCCCCTGATCGTGTATAACAAAGTTCCTTGGTCGAGTATACTAATGTCCCCTGATCGAGTATAACAAAGCCCCCTGATCGAGTATAATAAAGTCCCCTGGTCGAGTATAACAAAGTCCCCTGATCGAGTTTAACAAAGTCCAAAGATCGAGTATAACAAAGTCCCCTGGTCGAGTATAACAAAGTCCCGTGATCGAGTATAACAAAGGCCCTTGATTGAGTATAATAAAGGCCCCTGATCGAGTATAACAAAGTCCCACGATCGAGTATAACAAAGTCCCATGCTCGAGAATAACAAACGCCCCCGGTTGAGTATAACACATCCCATGATCGAGTATAACATATCCCCTCATCGTGTATAACAAAGTTCCCTGGTCGAGTATAGTTATGTACCCTGATCGAGTATAATAAAGAACCCTCATCGAGTATAACAAAGTCCCCTGATCAAGTATAACAAAGTCCTCTGATCGAGAATAACAAAGGCCCTTGATCGATTACATTAAAGTCCTCTGATCGAATATAAAAAAGACCCCAGATCGAATAAAACAACGTCCCCTCATCGAGTATAGCAAAGGTCATTGATCGAGTATAACAAAGGCCCCTTATCGAGTATAGCAAATGCCCTTGATAGAGTATAATAAAGTCCTCTGATCGAGTATTACAAAGCCCCCTCATCAAGCATAACAAAGTCCCCTGATCGAATATAAAAAAGTCCCCAGATTCAGTAAACAAAGTCCCCTAATCGAGTATAACAAAGTCCCTTGATCGAGTATAACAAAGGCCCCTGATCGATTATAACAAAGTCCCCTTATGTAGCATAACAAAGTCCCCTGATCGAGTATAACAAAGGCCCTTGATCGGGTATAATGAATTCCCATGATCAAAGAAAAAAAAGTCCCCTAATCGAGTAAATCAAGGTCCCCTCATCGAGTATAACAAAGTCCGCTGTTCTAGTATTACAAATCCCCTGATCGAGTATAGCAAAGGCCTTTGATCGAGTATAACAAATGCCGCTCTTCGAGTATAACAAAGACCCCTAATCGAATATAACAAAGCCCCCTCATCGGGTATATCAAAGCCCCCTCATTGAGTAAAACAAAATCCCGTAATCGAGTATAACAAAGTCCCCTGGTCGCATATAATAAAGGCCCCTGTTCGAGTATAACAAAGTCCACTGATCTAGTATAACAAAGTCCTCTGATCGAGCATAACAAAGGCCCCTGGTCGAGTATAACAAAGCCCCTTCATCGAGTATAACAAAGTCCCCTGATCGAGTATAACAAAGATTACTCATCAGGTATAACAAAGTCCCCTGATCGAGTATAACAAATTCCCCTGATCGAGTATAATTAAGTCCCCTGGTCGAATATAACAAAGGCCCATGATCGAGTATAACAAAGTCCCCTGATCTCGTATAACAAAGTCCCATGGTCGAGTATAACAAAGTACCTTGATCGAGTATAACAAAGGCCCCTGACCGTGTATAACAAAGGCCCCCGGTTGAATATAACAAAGCCTCCTCATCGAGTATATCAACGTCCCCTGATCGAGTATAACACATCCCCTGATTGAGTATAACATATCCCCTGATCGTGTATTACAAAGTCCTCTAATCGAGTATAACAAAGGCCCCTGATCGAATATAAGAAAGCCCCCTGATCGAATGTAACAAAGTCCCCTGATCGAGTATAACAAAGTCCCCTAATCGAGTATAACAAAGTCCCCTTATCGAGAATGACAAAGTCCCCTTTTCGGGTATAACAAAGACCCCTGATCGAGTATAACAAAGTTCCCTGGTCGAGTATAACAAAGGCCCACGATTGAATAAAACAAATACCCCTGATC
Source organism: Homarus americanus (assembly GCF_018991925.1). Taxonomy (NCBI): domain Eukaryota; kingdom Metazoa; phylum Arthropoda; class Malacostraca; order Decapoda; family Nephropidae; genus Homarus; species Homarus americanus. The sequence goes on from NW_024718222.1 coordinate 7,625, forward strand.
GAGTATAACAAAGGCCACTGTTCGCGCATAACAAAGTCCCCTGATCGAGTATAACAAAGTCTCCTGATCGAGTATATCAAAGCCCCCTCATGGAGTATAATAAAGTCCCCTAATCGAGTATAACAAAGTCCCCTGGTAGGGTATAATAAAGGCCCCTCATCGAGTATAACAAAGTTCCCCGATCGAGTATAACAAAGTCCCATGGTCGAGTATAACAAAGTCCCTTGATCGAGTATAACAAAGGCCCCTGATCGAGTATAACAAAGGGCCCCGTTTGTGTACAATAAAGCCTCCTCATCGAGTATAACAAAGTCCCCTGATCGAGTATAACACATCCCCTGATCGAGTGTAACATATTACCTAATCGTGTATAACAAAGTTCCCTGGTCGAGTATAGTAATGTCCCATGATCGAGTATAACAAAGCCCACTGATCGAGTATAACAAAGTCCCCTGATCGAGTATAACAAAGTCCCCTGATCGAGTATATCAAAGCCCCCTTATCGAATATAACAAAGTCCAATCATCGAGTATAACAAAGTCCTCTGGTCGAGTATAACAAAGTCCTCTGGTCGAGAATAACAAAGGCCCCTGATCGAGTATAACAAAGTCCATGATGGAGTATAACAAAGACCCCTGATCAAGGAAAACAAAGCCCCCTGATCCAGTATAACAAATTCCCCTGATCGTGTATAACAAAGGCCCCTCGTCGAGTATAACAAAGTCCCATGGTCGAATAAAACAAAGTCACCTGATCGAGTATAACAAAGCCTCCTGATCGAGTATAACAAAGTCCCCTGATCGAGTATAACACATCCCCTGATCAAGTATAACATATCCCCTGATCGTGTATAACAAAGTTCCATGGTCGAGTATAGTAATGTCTCCTGATCGAGTATAACAAAGTCTCCTGATCGGGTATATCAAAGCCCCCTCATCGAGTATAACAAAGTCCCCTGATCGAGTATAACAAAGTCCCCTGTTAGAGTATAACAAAGGCCCCTCATCGAGTATAACAAAGTCCCCTCATCGAGTATAACAAAGTCCCCTGGTCGAGTATAACAAAGTCCCCAGATCGAGTATAACAAAGGCCCTTGATTGAGTATAATAAAGGCCCCTGATGGAGTATAACAAAGTCCCCTGATCGAGTATAACAATGTCCCAAGGTCGAGTATAATAAAGTCACCTAATCGAGTATAACAAAGGCCCATGATCGAGTATAACAAACGCCCCCGGTTGAGTATAACACATCCCCTGATCGAGTGTAACATATACCCTGATCGTGTATAACAAAGTTCCCTGGTCGAGTACAGTAATGTCCCCTGATCGAGTATAACAAAGACCCCTCATCGAGTATAACAAAGTCCTCTGATCGAGTATTACAATGTCCCCTGATCGAGTATAACAAAGACCATGATGGAGTATAACAAAGTCCCCTGATCGAGGAAAACAAAGCCCCCTGATCGAGTATAACAAAGTCCCCTCATTGAGTATAACAAAGTCACCTAATCGAGTATAACAAAGTCCCCTGATCTAGTATAACAAATTCCCCTGATCGAGTATAGCAAAGGCTCTTGATCGAGTATAACAAATGCGCCTCTTCGAGTATAACAAAGTCCCCTAATCGAATATAACAAAGCCCCCTGATCTGGTATATCAAAGCCCCCTCATCGAGTATAAAAAATCCCCTAATCGAGTATAACAAAGTCCCCTGGTCGAATATAATAAAGGCCCCTGATCGAGTATAACAAAGTCCCCTGATCTAGTATAACAAAGTCCTCTGGTCGACCATAACAAAGGACCCTGGTCGAGTATAACAAAGCCCCCTGATCGAGTATAACAAAGTCCCCTCATCTAGTATAACAAAATCCCCTGATCGAGTATAGCAAAGGCCCTTGATCGAGAATAACAAATGCCCCTCATCGAGTATAGCAAAGTCCCCTGATCTAGTATACCAAAGTCCCATGGTCGAGTATAACAAAGTCCCTTGATCGAGTATAACAAAGGCCCCTGATCGAGTATAACAAAGCCCCCCGTTGAGTATAACAAAGCCTCTTGATCGAGTATAACAAAGCACCTAATAGAATATAACACATCCCCTGATCGAGTATAACATATCACCTGATCGTGTATAACAAAGTTCCCTGGTCAAGTATAGTAATGTCCCTGATCGAGTATAACAACCCCCCTGTTCGAGTATAACAAAGTCCCCTGGTCGGGTATAACAAAGTCCCCTGATCGAGTATAACAAAGTCCTCTGATCGAGTATAACAAAGTCCCCTGATCGTGTATAACAAAGTCCCCTCGTCGAATATAACAAAGTCCCATGGTCGAGTATAACAAAGTCACCTTATCGAGTATAATAAAGCCTCCTGATCGAGAATAACAAAGTCCCCTCATCGAGTATAACACATCCCCTGATCGAGTATAACATATCCCCTGATCGTGAATAACAAAGTTCCCTGGTTGAGTATAGTAATGTCTCCTGATCGAGTATAACAAAGCCCCTGATCGAGTATAATATAGGCCCCTCATCGAGTATAACAAAGTCCTCTGATCGAATATAAAAAGGTCCCCTGATCGAGTAAAACAAAGTCCCCTGATCGTGTATAACAAAGTCCTATAATCGAGTATAACAAAGGCCACTGGTCAAGCATAACAAAGGACCCATGTCGAGCATAACAAAGTCCCCTGATCGAGTATAACAAAGCCCAATCATCGAGTATAACAAAGTCCCTTGATCGAGTATAACAAAGTCCCCTGATCGAGTATATCAAAGACCCCTCATCGAGTATAACAAAGTCCCCTGATCGAGTATAACAAAGTCCCCTGTTCGAGTATAACAAAGGCCCCTCGTCGAGTATAACAAAGTCCCCTCATCGAGTATAACAAAGTCCCCTGGTCGAGTATAACAAAGTCCCCTGGTCGAGTATAACAAAGTCCCCTGATCGAGTATAACAAAGGCCCTTGATTGAGTATAATAAAGGCCCCTGATCGAGTATAACAAAGCCCCCTGATCGAGTATATCAAAGCCCCCTCATCGAATATAACAAAGTCCCCTGATCGAGTATAACAAAGTCCCCTGGTCGAGTATAACAAAGTCCCCTGATCGAGTATAACAAAGTCCTCAGATCGAGTATAACAAAGTCCCCTGGTCGAGTATAACAAAGTCCCCTGGTCGAGTATAACAAAGTCCCCTGATCGAGTATAACAAAGGCCCTTGATTGAGTATAATAAAGGCCCCTGATCGAGTATAAAAAAACCCCCTCAATGAGTATAACAAAGTCCCCTGGTCGAGTATAACAAAGTCCCCTTATCGAGTATAACAAAGTCCCCTGATCGAGTATAACAAAGTCCTCAGATCGAGTTTAACAAAGTCCCCTGGTCGAGTATAACAAAGTCCCCTGGTCGAGTATAACAAAGTCCCCTGATCGAGTATAACAAAGGCCCTTGATTGAGTATAATAAAGGCCCCTGATCGAGTATAACAAAGCCCCCTGCTCGAGTATAACAAAGTCCCCTGATCGAGTATAACAAAGGCCCTTGATTGAGTATAATAAAGACCCTTGATCGAGTATAACAAAGTCCCCTGATCGGGTGTAACAAAGTCCCATGGTCGAGTATAACAAAGTCCCCTGCTCGTGTATAACAAAGTCCCCTGATCGAGTATAACAAAGGCCCTTGATTGAGTATATTAAAGACCCTTGATCGAGTATAACACATCCCCTGATCGAGTATAACATATCCCCTGATCGTGTATAACAAAATTCCCTGGTCGAGTATAGTAATGTCCCCTGATCGAGTATAACAAAGACCCCTCATCGAGTATAACAAAGTCCCCTGATCAAGTATAACAAAGTCCTCGGATCGAGTATAAGAAAGTCCCCTGATCGAGTATAACAAAGACCATGATGGAGTAAAACAAAGTCCCCTGATCGAGGAAAACAAAGCCCCCTGATCGAATATAACAAAGTCCCCTCATCGAGTATAACAACGTCGCCTAATCGAGTATAACAAAGTCCCCTGCTCGATTATAATAAAGGCCCCTGATCGAGTATAACAAAATCCCCTGATCTTGTATAACAAAGTCCTCTGATCGAGCATAACAAAGGACCCTGGTCGAGTATAACAAAGCCATCTAATCGAGTATAACAAAGTCCCCTCATCTAGTATAACAATATCCCCTGATCGAGTATAGCAAAGGCCCTTGATCGATTATAACAAAGGCCACAGGTCGAGCATAACAAAGGACCCTGGTCGAGTATAACAAAGTCCCCTGATCGAGTATAACAAAGCCCTCTCATCGAGTATAAAAAAGTCTCTAGTATAACAAAGTCCCATGGTCGAGGATAACAAATTCCCCTGATCGAGTATAGCAAAATGCCCTGGTCGAGTATAAAAAATTCCCCTGATCGAGTATAACAAAGTCCCCTGGTTGAGTATTACAAAGCCTCTTGATCGAGTATAACAAAGTCCCCAGATCGAGTATGACACATCCCCTGATCGAGTATAACATATCACCTGATCGTGTATAACAAAGTTCCCTGGTCTAGTATAGTAATGTCCCCTGATCGAGTATAACAAAGACCCCTCATCGAATATAACAAAGTCCCCTAATAAAGAATAATAAAGGCACGTGATCGAGTATAACAAAGTCCCCTGATCGAATATAAAAAAGTCCCCTCATCGAGTATAGTAAAATCCCCTGGTCGAGTATAACAAAGTCCCCTGGTTGAGTATAACAAAGGCCCATGATTTAGTATAAAGAAGGCCCCTCATCGACTATAACAAAGACCCCTCATCGAGTCTAACAAAGTCCTCTGCTCGAGTATGACAAAGGCCCTTGATCGAGTATAACAAAGGCCCTTAATCGAGTATAACAAAGTCCCCTGATCGAGTATAACAAAGTCCCCTTATCGAGTATAACAAAGTCCCCTGGTCGAGTATAACAAATTCCCTTGATCGAGTACAGTATAATAAAGTCCCCTGGTCGAGTATAACCAAGGCCCCTCATCGAGTATAACAAAGGCCCCCGGTTGAGTATAACAAAGCCTAATCATCGAGTATAACAAAGTCCCCTTATCGATCATAACAAAGGCCCCTGGGCGAGCATAACAAAGCCCCCCGTGATCGAATGATACAAAGTCCCCTATTCAAGTATAACAAAGTCCCCTGATCGAGTAAAACAAAGTCCCCTGTTTGAGAGTAACAAAGGCTTCTAATGGAGTATAACAAAGACCCTGATTGAGTATAACAAAGCCCCCTGATCGAGTATAACAAAGACCCCTCATCGATTATAACACATATCATGATCGAGTATAACATATCCCCTGATCGTGTATAACAAAGTTCCCTGGTCGAGAAAAGTAATGTCCCCTAATCGATTATAACAAAGGCCTCTGATCGAGTATAACAAAGTCCCCTTATCGAGTATAACAAAGGCCCCTGGTCGAGTATAACAAAGCCCTCCTGATCGAATATTACAAAGTCCCCTGATCAAGTATAACAAAGTCCCCTGATCGAGTACAAAAAAGTCCCCTTGTCGAGTATAACAAAGGCCCCTGATGGAGTATAACAAAGACCATGATGGAGTATAACAAGGTCCCCTGATCGAGGAAAACAAAGCCCCCTGATCAAGTATAACAAAGTCCCTTGATCGAGTATTACAAAGCACCCTGGTCGAGTATAACAAAACTCCCTGATCGAGTATAACAAAGTCCCCTGATCGAGTATAACAAAGTCCCTGATCGAGTATAACAAAGTCCCCTGATCGAGTATAATAAAACCCCTTACCGAGAATAACAAAGTATCCTGATCGAGTATATCAAACCCCCTTGGTCGAGTATAATAAAGCCCCTGATATAGTATAACAAAGGCCCATGATCGAGCATAACAAAGTCCCCTAATCGAGCATAACAAAGGCCCCAGGTCGAGTGTAACAAAACCCCCTCATCAAGTATAACGAAGTCTCCTGATCGAAAATAACAAAGGCCCCTAATCGAGTGTAAGAAAGTCTCCTAATCGAGTACAGCAAAGGCCATTGATCGAGTATAACAAATGCCCCTCATCGAGTATAACAAAGTCCCCTAATCGAATATAACAAAACCCCCTGATCGAGTATAACAAAGTCCCCTGGTTGAATATAACAATGGCTCATGATTGAGCATAACAAAGGCCTCTCATCGAGTATAACAAAGGCCCCTCATCGAGTCTAACAAAGTCCCCTGGTCGAGTATACCAAAGTCCCCTGTTCGAGTATAACAAAGTCCCCTGATCGAGTATAGCAAAGGCCCTTGATCGAGTATAACAAATGCCCCTCATCGGGTATAACAAAGTCCCCTAATCGAATATAACAAAGCCCCCTGTTCGAGTATAACAAAGGCCCCTCGTCGAGTATAACAAAGTCCCCTCATCGAGTATAACAAAGTCCCCTGGTCGAGTATAACAAAGTCCCCTGGTCGAGTATAACAAAGTCCCCTGATCGAGTATAACAAAGGCCCTTGATTGAGTATAATAAAGGCCCCTGATCGAGTATACAAAGCCCTGATCGAGTATATCAAAGCCTCTATCGAGTATAACAAAGTCCCTGATCGAGTATAACAAAGTCCCCTGGTCGAGTATAACAAAGTCCCCTGATCGAGTATAACAAAGTCCTCAGATCGAGTATAACAAAGTCCCCAGGTCGAGTATAACAAAGTCCCATGGTCGAGTGGTCGAGTATAACAAAGTCCCCTGATCGAGTATAACAAAGGCCCTTGATTGAGTATAATAAAGGCCCCTGATCGAGTATAAAAAACCCTCCTCAATGAGTATAACAAAGTCCCCTGGTCGAGTATAACAAAGTCCCCTGATCGAGTATAACAAAGTCCCCTGATCGAGTATAACAAAGTCCTCAGATCGAGTATAACAAAGTCCCCTGGTCGAGTATAACAATGTCCCCTGATCGAGTATAACAAAGGCCCTTGATTGAGTATAATAAAGACCCTTGATCGAGTATAACAAAGTACCCTTAGCGAGTATAACAAAGTCCCATGGTCGAGTATAACAAAGTCACCTGATCGAGTATAACAAAGGCCCCTGATCGAGTATAACAAAGGCCCTTGATTGAGTATAATAAAGACCCTTGATCGAGTATAACAAAGTCCCCTGATCGGGTATTACAAAGTCCCATGGTCGAGTATAACAAAGTCCCCTGCTCGAGTATAACAAAGTCCCCTGATCGAGTATAACAAAGGCCCTTGATTGAGTATATTAAAGACCCTTGATCGAGTATAACACGTCCCCTGATCGAGTATAACATATCCCCTGATCGTGTATAACAAAATTCCCTGGTCGAGTATAGTAATGTCCCCTGATCGAGTATAACAAAGACCCCTCATCGAGTATAACAATGTCCCCTGATCAAGTATAACAAAGTCCTCGGATCGAGTATAACAAAGTCCCCTGATCGAGTATAACAAAGACCATGATGGAGTAAAACAAAGTCCCCTGATCGAGGAAAACAAAGCCCCCTGATCGAATATAACAAAGTCCTGATAAATAAAGGCCCTGATTGAGAGCATTAGCTCCTGATCGAGTATAAAACTTCAATGAGTATAACAAAGTCCCCTCATTGAGTATAACAAAGTCGCCTAATCGAGTATAACAAAGTCCCCTGTTCGATTATAATAAAGGCCCCTGATCGAGTATAACAAAGTCCCCTGATCTAGTATAACAAAGTCCTCTGATCGAGCATAACAAAGGACCCTGGTCGCGTATAACAAAGCCCCCTAATCGAGTATAACAAAGTCCCCTCATCTAGTATAACAATATCCCCTGATCGAGTATAGCAAAGGCCCTTGATCGAGAATATCAAATGCCCCTCATCGAGTCTAATAAAGTTCCCTAAACGAATATAACAAAGCCCCTTGATCGATTATAAGAAAGGCCACAGGTCGAGCATAACAAAGGACCCTGGTCGAGTATAACAAAGTCCCCTGATCGAGTATAACAAAGCCCTCTCATCGAGTATAAAAAAGTCTCTAGTATAACAAAGTCCCATGGTCGAGTATAACAAATTCCCCTGATCGAGTATAGCAAAATGCCCTAGTCGAGTATAACAAATTCCCCTGATCGAGTATAACAAAGACCCCTCATCGAATATAACAAAGTCCCCTGATCAAGAATAATAAAGGCACGTGATCGAGTATAACAAAGTCCCCTGATCGAATATAAAAAAGTCCCCTCATCGAGTATAGTAAAATCCCCTGGTCGAGTATAACAAATTCCCCTGATCGAGTATAACAAAGTCCCCTAGTTGAGTATAACAAAGGCCCATGATTTAGTATAAAAAAGGCCCCTCATCGACTATAACAAAGACCCCTCATCGAGTCTAACAAAGTCCTCTGATCGAGTATGACAAAGGCCCTTGATCGAGTATAACAAAGGCCCTTAATCGAGTATAACAAAGTCCCCTGATCGAGTATAACAAAGTCCAAGTATCGAGTTTAACAAAGTCCCCTGGTCGAGTATAACAAATTCCCTTGATCGAGTACAGTATAATAAAGTCCCCTGGTCGAGTAAAACCAAGGCCCCTCATCGAGTATAACAAAGGCCCCCGGTTGAGTACAATAAAGCCTCCTCATCGAGTATAACAAAGTCCCCTTATCGATCATAACAAAGGCCCCGGGGCGAGCATAACAAAGCCCCCCGTGATCGAATGATACAAAGTCCCCTAATCAAGTATAACAAAGTCCCCTGATCGAGTAAAACAAAGTCCCCTGTTTGAGAGTAACAAAGGCCTCTAATGGAGTATAACAAAGACCCTGATGGAGTATAACAAAGGCCCCTAATGGAGAATAACAAAGATGCCTGATGGAGTATAACAAAGTCACCTGATCGAGGAAAACAAAGCTCCCTGATTGAGTATAACAAAGCCCCCTGATCGAGTATAACAAAGACCCCTCATCGAGTATAACACATATCATGATCGAGTATAACATATCCCCTGATCGTGAATAACAAAGTTCCCTGGTCGAGTAAAGTAATGTCCCCTAATCGATTATAACAAAGGCCTCTGATCGAGTATAACAAAGTCCCCTTATCGAGTATAACAAAGGCCCCTGGTCGAGTATAACAAAGCCCCCCTGATCGAATATTACAAAGTCCCCTGATCAAGTATAACAAAGTCCCCTGATCGAGTACAAAAAAGTCCCCTTGTCGAGTATAACAAAGGCCCCTGATGGAGTATAACAAAGACCATGATGGAGTATAACAAGGTCCCCTGATCGAGGAAAACAAAGCCCCCTGATCAAGTATAACAAAGTCCCTTGATCGAGTATAACAAAGCCCCCTGATCGAGTATAACAAAGTCCCCTAATCGAGTATAACAAAGTCTCCTGATCGAGTATAATAAAACCCCTTACCGAGAATAACAAAGTATCCCGATCGAGTATATCTAACCCCCCTGGTCGAGTATAATAAAGCCCCTGATTTAGTATAACAAAGGCCCATGATCGAGCATAACAAATCCCCTAATCGAGCATAACAAAGGCCCCAGGTCGAGTATAACAAAACCCCCTCATCAGGTATAACGAAGTCCCCTGATCGAAAATAACAAAGGCCCCTAATCGAGTGTAAGAAAGTCTCCTAATCGAGTATAGCAAAGGCCATTGATCGAGTATAACAAATGCCCCTCATCGAGTATACAAAGTCCCCTAATCGAATATAACAAAACCCCCTGATCGAGTATAACAAAGTCCCCTGGTTGAATATAACAATGGCTCATGATTGAGCATAACAAAGGCCTCTCATCGAGTATAACAAAGGCCCCTCATCGAGTCTAACAAAGTCCCCTGGTCGAGTATACCAAAGTCCGCTGGTAGAGGAAAACAAAGCCCCCTGATCGAGTATAAGAAAGTCCCCTGATTGAGTATAACAAAGTCCCCTGGTTGACCATAACAAAGGCCCCTGGTCGAGTAAAACAAAGTCCCCTAATCGAATATAACAAAGCCGCCTGATGGAGAATAACAAAGGCCACTTGTCGAGCATAACAATGGACCCGGGTCGAGTATAACAAAGTCCCCTGATCGAGTATAACAAAGCCAAATCATCGAGTAAAACAAAGTCTCCTGATCGAGTATAACAAAGTCCCCTGATCGAGTATATCAAATCCCCCTGATCGAGTATAACAAAGTCCAATCATCGAGTATAACAAAGTCCTCTGGTCGAGTATAACAAAGTCCTCTGGTCGAGAATAACAAAGGCCCCTGATCGAGTATAACAAAGTCCATGATGGATTATATCAAAGACCCCTGATCAAGGAAAACAAAGCCCCCTGATCGAGTATAACAAAGTCCCCTGATCGAGTATAACAAAGTCCTCTGATCGAGTATATCAAAGCCCCCTGATCGAGTATAACAAAGCACAATCATCGAGCATAACAAAGTCCTCAGGTCGAGTAAAACAAAGTCCTCTGGTCGAGAATAACAAAGGCCCCTGATCGAGTATAACAAAGTCCCCTGGTCGAGTATAACAAAAGCCCCTGATAGAGTATAACAAAGACCCTTATGGAGTATAACAAAGACCCCTGATCAAGGAAAACAAAGCCCCCTGATCGAGTATAACAAAGTCCCCTCATCGAGTATAACACATCCCCTGATCAAGTATAACATATCCCCTGTTCGTGTATAACAAAGTTCCCTGGTCGAGTATAGTAATGTCCCCTAATCGAGTATAACAAAGGCCCCTGATCGAGTATAACAAAGTCCCCTTATCGAGCATAACAAAAGCCCCTGGTCGAGTATAACAAAGCCCCCCTTATCGAATATTACAAAGTATCCTAATTAAGTATAACAAAGTCCCCTGATTGAGTATAACAAAGTCCCCTGGTCGAGTATAACAAAGGCCCCTGATTGAGTATAACAAAGACCATGATGGAGTATAACAAAGTCCCCTGATCGAGGAAAACAAAGCCCCCTGATCGAGTATAACAAAGTCCCCTCATCGAGTATAACAAAGTCCCCTAATCGAATATAACAAAGCCCCCTGTTCGAGTATAACAAAGTCCCTGGTTGAATATAACAATGGCCCTTGATTGAGTATAACAAAGGCCCCTCATCGAGTATAACAAAGGTCCCTCATCGAGTCTAACAAAGTCCCCTGATCGATTGACAAAGGCCCTTGATCGAGTAAAACAAAGCCCAATCATCGAGTATAACAAAGTCCCCTAATCGAGTATAACAAAGTCCCCTGGTCGAGGAAAACAATGCTCCCTGATCGAGTATAACAAAGTCCCCTGATTGAGTATAACAAAGTCCCCTGGTTGACCATAACAAAGGCCCCTGGTCGAGTAAAACAAAGTCCCCTAATCGAATATAACAAAGCCGCCTGATGGAGTATAACAAAGGCCACTGGTCGAGTATAACAATGGACCCTGGTCGAGTATAACACAGTCCCCTGATCAAGTATAACAAAGCCCAATCATCGAGTATAACAAAGTCCCCTGATCGAGTATAACAAAGTCCCCTGATCGAGTATATCAAAGCCCCCTGATCGAGTATAACAAAGTCCAATCATCGAGTATACCAAAGTCCTCTGGTCGAGTATAACAAAGTCCTCTGGTCGAGAATAACAAAGGCCCCTGATCGAGTATAACAAAGTCCATGATGGAGTATAACAAAGACCCCTGATCAAGGAAAACAAAGTCCCCTGATCGAGTATAACAAAGTCCCCTGATCGAGTATAACAAAGTCCCCTGATCGAGCATATCAAAGCCCCCTGATCGAGTATAACAAAGTCCAATCATCGAGTATAACAACGTCCTTTGGTCGAGGATAACAAAGTCCTCTGGTCGAGAATAACAAAGGCCCCTGATCGAGTATAACAAAGTCCCCTGGTCGAGTATAACAAACGCCCCTGATGGAGTATAACAAAGACCCTGATGGAGTATAACAAAGACCCCTGATCAAGGAAAACAAAGCCCCATGATCGAGTATAACCAAGGCCCCTGATCGAGCATAACAAAGTCCCCTGATTGAGTATAACAAAGTCCCCTGGTCGAGTATAACAAAGGCCCCTGATGGAGTATAACAAAGATCATGATGGAGTATAAAAAAGTCCCCTGATCGAGTATAAGAAAGTACCAGGATCGAATATAACAAAGTCCCCTTATCGAGCATAAGAAAGGCTCCTGGTCGAGTATAACAAAGCCCCCCTGAACTAATATTACAAAGTCCAGTGATCAAGTACAACAAAGTCCCCTGCTCGAGTATAACAATGTCCCGTGGTCTAGTATAACAAAGTCCTTTGGTCGAGTATAACCAAGGCCCCTGATCGAGCATAACAAAGTCCCCTTATCGAGTATAACAAAGTCCCGTGGTCGAGTATTACAAATTCCCCTGATCGAGTATAACAAATTCCCCTGGTCGAGTATAACAAAGTCCCCTGGTCGATTATAAGCAAGGCCTCTGATCGAGAATAACAAAGTCCTCTGATCGTATATAACAAAGTCCCCTTATCGAGCATAACAAAGGCCCCTGGTCGAGCATAACAAACCCCCCGTCTTCGAATAATACAAAGTCCTCTGATCGAGTATAACAAAGTCTCCTGGTCGAGTATAACAAAGGCCCCTGATGGAGTATAACAAAGACCATTGTGGAGTATAACAAAGTCCCCTGATCGAGGAAAACAAAGCCCCCTGATCGAGTATAACAAAGACCCCTGATCGAGCATAACAAAGGCCCCTGGTCGAGAATAACAAAGGCCCCTGATCGAGTATAACAAAGTCCCCTAATCGAGTCTAACGAAGTCCCTTAATCGAGTTTAGCAAAGGCCCTTGATCGAGTATAACAAATGCCCCTCATCGAGTATAACAAAGTCCCCTAATCGAATATAACAAATCCCCCTGTTCGAGTATAACAAAGTCCCTGGTTGAATATAACAATGGCCCATGATTGAGTATAACAAAGGCCCCTCATCGAGTATAACAAAGGCGCCTCATCGAGTCTAACAAAGTCCCCTAATCGATTATGACAAAGGCCCTTGATCGAGTAAAACAAAGCCCAATCATCGAGTATAACAAAGTCCCCTAATCGAGTATAACAAAGTCCCCTGGTCGAGGAAAACAAAGCTCCCTGATCGAGTATAACAAAGTCCACTGGTTGACCATAACAAAGGCCCCTGGTCGAGTATAACAAAGCCCCCTAATCGAATATAACAAAGCCCCCTGGTCGAGTATAACAAAGTCCCCTGATCGAGTATATCAAAGCCCCCTTGATCGAGTATAAGAAAGTCCCCTGATCGAGTATAAGAAAGTCCTCTGGTCGAGCATAACAAAGGCCCCTGATCGAGTATAACAAAGTACCCTGATCGAATATAACAAAGTACCCTTATCGAGCATAAGAAAGGCCCCTGGTCGAGTATAACAAAGCCCCTCTGCTCTAAAATTACAAAGTCCAGTCATGAAGTACAACTAAGTCCCCTGATCGAGTATAACAAAGTCCCCTGGTCGAGTATAACAAAGTCCTTTGGTCGAGTATAACCAAGGGCCCTGATCGAGCATAACAAAGTCCCCTTATCGAGTATAA
>NW_024718223.1:0-12166 GCF_018991925.1 Homarus americanus
TAACGTTAGTTTAACGCCATTTTACGTTAGTTTAACGCCATTTAACGTTAGTTTAACGTCATTTAACCTTAATTAAACGCCATTTAACGTTAGTTTAACGCCATTTAACGTTAGTTTAACGTCATTTAACCTTAATTAAACGCTATTTAACGTTAGTTTAACGCCATTTAACGTTAGATTAAGCCCATTTAACATTAGTTTAACGTCATTTAACCTTAATTAAACGCCATATAACGTTAGTTTAACGCCATTTAACGTTAGTTTAACGCCATTTAACGTTAATTTAACGCCATTTAACGTTAGTTTAACGCCATTTAACGTTAGTTTAACGTCATTTAGCCTTAATTAAACGCCATTTAACGTTAGTTTAACGCCATTTAACGTTAGTTTAACGTCATTTAACCTTAATTACACGCCATTTAACGTTAGTTTGACGCCATTTAACGATAGTTTAACGCCATTTAACGTTAGTTTAACGTCATTTAACCTTAATTACACGCCATTTAACGTTAGTTTAACGCCATTTAACGTTAGTTTAACGCCATTTAACGTTAGTTAAACGTCATTTAATATTTGTTTAACGTCATTTAACGTTAGTTTAACGCCATTTAACGTTAGTTTAACGCCATTTAGCGTTAGTTTAACGCCATATAACGTAAATTTAACGACATTTAACGTTAGTTTAACGCCATTTAACATTAGTTTAACGTCATTTAACCTTAATTAAACGCCATTTAACGTTAGTTTAACGCCATTTAACGTTAGTTTAACGCCATTTAGCGTTTGTTTAACGCCATTTAACGTTAGTTTAACGCCATTTAACGTTAGTTTAACGCCATTTAACATTAGTTTAACGTCATTTAACCTTAATTAAACGCCATTTAACGTTAGTTTAACGCCATTTAACGTTAGTTTAACGCCATTTAACGTTAGTTTAACTTTATTTAACCGTAATTAAAAGCCATTTAACGTTAGTTTAACGCCATTTAACGTTAGTTTAACGCCATTTAACGTTATTTTAACGCCATTTAACGTTAGTTTAACGCCATTTAACGTTAGTTTAACGCCAATTACCGTTAGTTTAACTTTATTTAACCTTAATTAAACGCCATTTAACATTAGTTTAACGCCACTTAACGTTAGTTTAACGCCATTTAACGTTAGTTTAACGCCATTTAGCGTTAGTTTAACGCCATTTAACGTTGGTTTAACGTCAATTAACGCCAATTGACGCCATTTAAACGCCTAATTAAACGCCCATTTAACGTTGAACAACGCCATTTAACGTTAATTTAACGCAATTTAACCTTAATTAAACGCCGTTTAACGTTGGTTTAACGCCATTTAACGTTAGTTTAACGCAGCTAACCGTGGTTAACGCCATTTAACGTTAGTTTAACGTCATTTAACCTTAATTGCACGCCATTTAACGTTAGTTTAACGCCTTTAACGTTAGTTTGACGCCATTTAACGTTAGTTAAACGTCATTTAATGTTTGTTTAACGTCATTTAACGTTAGTTTAACATCATTTAACATTGGTTAACGCCATTTAGCGTTAGTTTAACGCCATTTAACGTTAGTTTAACGCAATTTAACGTTAGTTTAACGCCATTTAACATTAGTTTAACGTCATTTAACGTTTGTTTAACGCCATTTTACGTTAGTTTAACGCCATTTAACGTTAGTTTAACGCCATTTAGCGTTAGTTTAACGCCATTTAACGTTAGTTTAACGCCATTTAACGTTAGTTTAACTTTATTTAACCTTAATTAAACCCCATTTAACGTTAGTTTAACGCCATTTAACGTTGGTTTAACGCCATTTAACGTTGGTTTAACGCCATTTAACATTAGTTTAACGTCATTTAACGTTTGTTTAACGCCATTTTACGTTAGTTTAACGCCATTTAACGTTAGTTTAACGTCATTTAACCTTAATTAAACTCCATTTAACGTTAGTTTAACGCCATTTAACGTAAGGATTGCGCCATTTGGCACCGATAGTTTAACGCCATTTTAACATTGGTTTGCGTCATTTTAACGTTAGTTTAACGCCATTTAACGTTAATTTAACGCCATTTAACGTTAGTTTAACGCCATTTGCGTTAGTTTAACGCCATTTTAACGGATTTAACGCCATTTAACGTTGGTTAACGTCATTTAACTTATGAAAAGAATTAAACCATTTAACCTTAATTAAACGCCATTTAACGTTAGTTTAACGCCATTTAACGTTGGTTAACGCCATTTAACGTTAAACTGTTGCTCTTAATTAAACGCCATTTAACGTTGGTTAACGCCATTTAACGCTTAGTTTAACGCCATTTAACGTTAGTTTAACTTTGTTAACCTTAATTAAACGCCATTTAACGTTAGTTTAACGTTATTTAACCATAATTAAACGCCATTTAACGTTGGTTTAACGCCATTTAACCTTAATTAAACGCCATTTAACGTTAGTTTAACGCCATTTAACGTTAGTTTAACGCCATTTTACGTTAGTTTAACGCCATTTAACGTTAGTTTAACGTCATTTAACCTTAATTAAACGCCATTTAACGTTAGTTTAACGCCATTTAACGTTTGTTTAACGCCATTTAACATTAGTTTAACGTCATTTAACCCTAATTAAACGCCATTTACCGTTAGTTTAATGCCATTTAACGTTAGTTTAACGTCATTTAACCTTAAACTTTATTTGCGCCTTAATTAAACGCCATTTTAACGTTAGTTTAACGCCAAATTTAACGTTGGTTTAACGCCATTTAACGTTAGTTTAACGCCATTTACGTTAGTTTAACGCCATTTAACGTTAGTTTAACGTCATTTAACCTTAATTAAACGCCATTTAACGTTAGTTTAACGCCATTTAACGTTAGTTTAACGTCATTTAACCTTAATTAAATGCCATTTAACGTTAGTTTAACGCCATTTAACGTTAGTTTAACGCTATTTAACATTAGTTTAACGTCATTTAACCTTAATTAAACGCCATTTAACGTTAGTTTAACGCCATTTAACCTTAATTAAACGCCATTTAACGTTAGTTTAACGCAATTTAACGTTAGTTTAACGCCATTTAACGTTAGTTTAACGTCATTTAGCCTTAATTAAACGCCATTTAATGTTAGTTTAACGCCATTTAACGGTAGTTAAACGTCATTTAACGTTCATTTAACGTTAGTTTAACTTCATTTAACGTTAATTAAACGCCATTTAACGTTATTTAACGCCATTTAACGTTAGTTTAACACCATTTAACGTTAGTTAAACGTCATTTAATGTTAGTTTAACGTCATTTAACGTTAGTTTAACGCCATTTAACGTTAGTTTAACGCCATTTAACGTTAGTTCAACGTCATTTAACTTTAATTAAACGCCATTTAACGTTAGTTTAACTCCATTTAACGTTAGTTAAACGTCATTTAACCTTAATTAAACGCCATTTAACGTTAGTTTAACGCCATTTAACCTTAATTAAACGCCATTTAACGTTAGTTTAACGCCATCTAACGTTAGTTTAACGCCATTTAACGTTAGTTTAACGTCATTTAACCTTAATTAAACGCCATTTAACTTTAGTTTAACGCCATTTAACGTTAGTTAAACGTCATTTAACGTTAATTTAACGATATTTAAAGTTAGTTTAACTTCATTTAACGTTAGTTTAACTTCATTTAACGTTAATTAAACGCCATTTAACGTTAGTTTAACGCCATTTAACGTTAGTTAAACGTCATTTAAAGTTAGTTTAACGTCATTTAACGTTAGTTTAACGCCATTTAACGTTAGTTTAACGCCATTTAAAGTTAGTTTAACGTCATTTAACCTTAATTAAACGCCATTTAACGTTAGTTTAACGCCATTTAACCTTAATTAAACGCCATTTAACGTTAGTTTAACGCCATTTAACGTTAGTTAAACGTCATTTAACTTTAGTTTAACGTCATTTAACCTTAATTAAACGCCATTTAACGTTAGTTTAACGCCATTTAACGTTAGTTTAACTCCATTTAACATTAGGTTAACGTCATTTAACCTTTATTAAACGCCATTTAACATTAGTTTAACGTCATTTAACCTTAATTAAACGCCATTTAACGTTAGTTTAACGCCATTTAACGTTAGTTTAACGCCATTTAGCGTTAGTTTAACGCCATTTAACGTTAGTTTAAAGCCATTTAACGTTAGTTTAACGCCATTTAACATTAGTTTAACGTCATTTAACCTTAATTAAACGCCATTTAACGTTAGTTTAATGCCATTTAACGTTAGTTTAACGCCATTTAACGTTAGTTTAACGCCATTTAACCTTAATTAAATGCCATTTAACGTTAGTTTAACGCCATTTAACGTTGGTTTAACGCCATTTAAAGTTAGTTTAACGCCATTTAACGTTAGTTTAACGCCATTTAACGTTAGCTTAACGCCATTTAACCTTAATTAAACGCCATTTAACGTTAGTTTAACGCCATTTAACGTTAGTTTAACGCCATTTAATGTTAGTTTAACGTCATTTAACCTTAATTAAACGCCATTTAACTTTAGTTTAACGCCATTTAACGTTAGTTAAACGTCATTTAAAGTTAATTTAACGCTATTTAACGTTAGTTTAACTTCATTTAACGTTAGTTTAACTTCATTTAACGTTAATTAAACGCCATTTAACGTTAGGTTAACGCCATTTACCGTTAGTTTAACGCCATTTAACGTTAGTTTAACTCCATTTAACATTAGTTTAACGTCATTTAACCTTAATTAAACGCCATTTAACGTTAGTTTAACGCCATTTAACCTTAATTAAACGCCATTTAACGTTAGTTTAACGCCATTTAACGTTAGTTTAACGTCATTTAACCTAAATTACACGCCATTTAACGTTAGTTTAACGCCATTTAACGTTAGTTTAACGCCATTTAACGATAGTTTAACGCCATTTAACGTTAGTTTAACGTCATTTAACCTTACTAAACGCCATTTAACGTTAGTTTAACGCCATTTAACGCTAGTTTAACGTCATTTAGCTACCTTTAATTAAACGCCATTTAACGTTAGTTTAACGCCATTTAACGTTAGTTAAACGTCATTTAACGTTAATTTAACGCTATTTAATGTGAGTTTAACTTCATTTAACGTTAGTTTAACTTCATTTAACGTTAGTTTAACTTCATTTAACGTTAATTAAACGCCATTTAACGTTAGTTTAGCGCCATTTAACGTTAGTTTAACGCCATTTAACGTTAGTTAAACGTCATTTAATGTTAGTTTAACGTCATTTAATGTTAGTTTAACGTCATTTAACGTTAGTTTAACGCCATTTAACGTTAGTTTAACGCCATTTAACGTTAGTTCAACGTCATTTAACCTAATTAAACGCCATTTAACGTTAGTTTAACGCCATTTAACGTTAGTTAAACGTCATTTAACCTTAATTAAACGCCATTTAACGTTAGTTTAACGCCATTTAACCTTAATTAAACGCCATTTAACGTTAATTTAACGCCATTTAACGTTAGTTAAACGTCATTTAACTTTAGTTTAACGCCATTTTATGTTAGTTTAACGCCATTTAACGTTAGTTTAACGTCATTTAACCTTAATTAAACGCCATTTAACGTTAGTTTAACGCCATTTAACGTTAGTTTAACTCCATTTAACATTAGGTTAACGTCATTTAACCATAATTAAACGCCATTTAACGTTAGTTTAACGCCATTTAACCATAATTAAACGCCATTTAACATTAGTTTAACGCCATTTAACGTTAGTTTAACGCCATTTAACGTTAGTTAAACGTCATTTAACCTTAATTAAACGCCATTTAACGTTAGTTTAACGCCATTTAACCTTAATTAAACGCCATTTAACGTTAGTTTAATGCCATTTAACGTTACTTTAACGCCATTTAACGTTAGTTTAACGTCATTTAACCTTAATTAAACGCCATTTAACGTTAGTTTAACGCCATTTAACCTTAATTAAACGCCATTTAACGTTAGTTTAACGTCATTTAACCTTAATTAAACGCCATTTAACCTTAATTAAGCGCCATTTAACGTTAGATTTAACGCCATTTAACGTTAGTTTAACGCCATTTAACGTTAGTTGCTATTTAACCTTAATTAAACGCCATTTTAACGTTGGTTTAGCATATGCCATTTAACGTTGGTTTAACGCCATTTAACGTTGGTTAACGCCATTTACGTTAGTTTAACGCCGCCATTTAACGTTAGTTTAACGCCATTTAACGTTAGTTTAACGTCATTTAACGTTAGTTTAACGCCATTTAACGTTAGTTTAACGTCATTTAACCTTAATTAAACGCCATTTAACGTTAGTTTAACGCCATTACCGTTGGTTTAACGCCATTTAGCGTTAGTTGCTCCATTTAACATTAGTTTAACGTCATTTAACCTTAATTAAACGCCATTTAACGTTAGTTTAACGGCATTTAACCTTAATTAAACGCCATTTAACGTTAGTTTAACGCCATTTAACGTTAGTTTAACGCCATTTAACGTTAGTTTAACGTCATTTAACCTTAATTAAACGCCATTTAACGTTAGTTTAACGCCATTTAACGTTAGTTTAACGTCATTTAACCTTAATTACACGCCATTTAACGTTAGTTTAACGCCATTAAACGTTAGTTTAACGCCATTTAACGATAGTTTAACGCCATTTAACGTTAGTTTAACGTCATTCAACATTAGTTTAACGTCATTTAACCTTAAACGCCATTTAACGTTAGTTTAATGCCATTTATTTTAGTTTAACGCCATTTAACCTAAGTTTAACTGCATTTAACGTTAGTTTAACGCCATTTAACATTAGTTTAACGTCATTTAACCTTAATTAAACGCCATTTAACGTTAGTTTAAAGCCATTTAACGTTAGTTTAACGTCATTCAACATTAGTTTAACGTCATTTAACCTTAAACGCCATTTAACGTTAGTTTAATGCCATTTAGCGTTAGTTTAACGCCATTTAACGTTAGTTTAACGCCATTTAACGTTAGTTTAACGCCATTTAACATTAGTTTAACGTCATTTAACCTTAATTAAACGCCATTTAACGTTAGTTTAACGCCATTTAACGTTAGTTTAACGCCATTTAACGTTAGTTTAACGCCATTTAGCGTTAGTTTAACGCCATTTAACGTTAGTTTAAAGCCATTTAACGTTAGTTTAGCGCCATTTAACATTAGTTTAACGTCATTTAACCTTAATTAAACGCCATTTAACGTTAGTTTAACGCCATTTAACGTTAGTTTAACGCCATTTAACGTTAGTTAAACGCATTTAATGTTAGTTTAACGCCATTTAACGTTAGTTTAACGCCATTTAACGTTAGTTTAACGCCATTTAACGTTAGTTTAACGCCATTTAACGTTGGTTTAACGCCATTTAACGTTAGTTAAACGTCATTTAACGTTAATTTAACGCTATTTAACGTTAGTTTAACTTCATTTAACGTTAGTTTAACATCATTTAACGTTAATTAAACGCCATTTAACGTTAGTTTAACGCCATTTAACGTTAGTTTAACGCCATTTAACGTTAGTTCAACGCCATTTAACGTTAGTTCAACGTCATTTAACCTTAATTAAACGCCATTTAACGTTAGTTTAACGTCATTTAACGTTAGTTTAACGCCATTTAACGTTAGTTAAACGCCATTTAACGTTAGGTTAACGCCATTTACCGTTAGTTTAACGCCATTTAACGTTAGTTTAACTCCATTTAACATTAGTTTAACGTCATTTAACCTTAATTAAACGCCATTTAACGTTAGTTTAACGCCATTTAACGTTAGTTTAACGTCATTTAACCTAAATTACACGCCATTTAACGTTAATTTAACGCCATTTAACGATAGTTTAACGCCATTTAACCTAAATTACACGCCATTTAACGTTAGTTTAACGCCATTTAACGATAGTTTAACGCTATTTAACGTTAGTTTAACGTCATTTAACCCACTAAACGCCATTTAACGTTAGTTTAACGCCATTTAACGTTAGTTTACTACTTAACGTTAGTTTAACGTCATTTAGCCTTAATTAAACGCCATTTAACGTTAGTTTAACGCCATTTAACGTTAGTTAAACGCCATTTAACGTTAGTTAACGCCATTTAACGTTAGTTAAACGTCATTTAATGTTAGTTTAACGTCATTTAACGTTAGTTTAACGCCATTTAACGTTAGTTTAACGCCATTTAATGTTAGTTAAACGTCATTTAATGTTAGTTTAACGTCATTTACCGTTAGTTTAACGCCATTTAACGTTAGTTTAACGCCATTTAACGTTAGTTCAACGTCATTTAACCTTAATTAAACGCCTTTTAACGTTAGTTTAACGCTATTTAACGTTAGTTAAACGTCATTTAACCTAATTTAACGCTATTTAACGTTAGTTTAACTTCATTTAACGTTAGTTTAACTTCATTTAACGTTAATTAAACGCCATTTAACGTTAGTTTAACGCCATTTAACGTTAGTTTAACGCCATTTAACGTTAGTTTAACGCTATTTAACGTTAGTTTAACGCCATTTAACGTTAGTTTAACTTTATTTAACCTTAATTAAACGCCATTTAACGTTAGTTTAACGCCATTTAACGTTAGTTAAACGTCATTTAACGTTAATTTAACGATATTTAACGTTAGTTTAACTTCATTTAACGTTAGTTTAACTTCACTTAACGTTAATTAAACGCCATTTAACGTTAGTTTAACGCCATTTAACGTTAGTTAAACGTCATTTAACGTCGTTAGTTTAACGCATTTAACGTTAGTTTAACGCCATTTAACGTTAGTTAAACGTCATTTAACGTTAATTTAACGATATTTAACGTTAGTTTAACTTTTTAACGTTAATTAAACGCCATTTAACGTTAGTTTAACGTCATTTAACGTTAGTTTAACGCCATTTAACGTTAGTTTAACGCCATTTAACGTTAGTTCAACGTCATTTAACCTTAATTAAACGCCATTTAACGTTAGTTTAACCCCATTTAACGTTAGTTAAACGTCATTTAACCTTAATTAAACGCCATTTAACGTTAGTTTAACGCCATTTAACCTTAATTAAACGCCATTTAACGTTAGTTTAACGCCATTTAACGTTAGTTTAACGCCATTTAAGGTTAGTTTAACGTCATTTAACCTTAATTAAACGCCATTTAACTTTAGTTTAACGCCATTTAACGTTAGTTAGTTTAACGTTAATTTAACCTTAGTTTAACATTTAACGTTAGTTTAACTTCATTTAACGTTAATTAAACGCCATTTAACGTTAGTTTAACGCCATTTAACGTTAGTTAAACGCATTTAAAGTTAGTTTAACGTCATTTAACGTTAGTTTAACGCCATTTAACGTTAGTTTAACGCCATTTAACAGTTAGTTTAACGTCATTTAACCTTAATTAAACGCCATTTAACGTTAGTTTAACGCCATTTAACCTTAATTAAACGCCATTAACGTTTTTAACGCCATTTAACGTTAGTTAAACGTCCATTTAACTTTAGTTTAACGTCATTTAACCTTAATTAAACGCCATTTAACGTTAGTTTAACGCCATTTAACATTAGTTTAACTCCATTTAACGTTAACGTCATTTAACGCCATTTAACGTTTAGTTAATAACGCCATTTAACGTTAGTTTAACGCCATTTAACGTTTAACGCCATTTGACGTTAGTTTAACGCCATTTAACGTTAGTTTAACGCCATTTAACGTTAGATAAAGGTCATTTAACGTTAATTAAACGCCTTTTAACGTTAGTTTAACGCCATTTTACGTTAGTTTAATGCCAGTTAACATTAGTTTAACGCAATTTAACGTTAGTTTACCGTCATTTAACCTTAATTAAACGCCATTTAACGTTAGTTTAACGCCATTTAACGTTAGTTTAACGCCATTTAACGCTAGTTTAACGCCATTTAACGTTAGTTTAACGTCATTTAACGTTAGTTTAACGCCATTTAACGTTAGTTTAACGCCATTTAACGTTAGTTTAACGCCATTTAACGTTAGTTTAAAGCCATTTTACGTTAGTTTAACGCCATTTAACGTTAGTTAAACGTCATTTAACGTTAATTTAAGGCTATTTAACGTTAGTTTAACGCCATTTAACGCTAGTTTAACTTCATTTAACGTTAAAATAACTTCATTTAACGTTAGTTTAACGCCATTTAACGTTAGTTTAACGTTATTTAACCCTAATTAAACGCAATTTAACGTTAGTTTAACGCCATTTTACGTTATTTTAACGCCATTTAACGTTAGTTTAACGCCATTTAACGTTAGTTTAACTCCATTTTACGTTAGTTTAACGCCATTTAACGTTAGTTTAACGCCATTTAACGTTAGTTTAACACCATTTAACGTTAGTTTAACGCCATTTAGCGTTAGTTTAACGCCATTTAACGTTAGTTTAACGCCATTTATCGTTAGTTTAACTTCATTTAACGTTAGTTTAACGCCATTTAACGTTAGTTTAACGCCATTTAACGTTAGTTTAACGCCATTTAACGTTAGTTTAACGCCATTTAAGGTAAGTTTAACGCCATTTAACGTTAGTTTAACGTGATTTAACCTTAATTAAACGCCATTTAACGTTAGTTTAACGCCATTTAACGTTAGTTTAACGCCATTTAACGTTAGTTTAACGCCATTTAACGTTAGTTTAACGTGATTTAACCTTAATTAAACTCCATTTAACGTTAGTTTAACGCCATTTAACGTTAGTCTAACGCCATTTAACGTTAGTTTAACGCCATTTAACGTTAGTTTAACCTCATTTTACGTTAGTTTAACGCCATTTAACGTTAGTTAAACGTCATTTAACGTTAATTTAAGGCTATTTAACGTTAGTTTAACGCCATTTAACGCTAGTTTAACTTCATTTAACGTTAAATTAACTTCATTTAACGTTAGTTTAACGCCATTTAGCGTTAGTTTAACACCATTTAACGTTAGTTTAACGCCATTTAACGTTAGTTTAACGCCATTTAACGTTAGTTTAACGCCATTTAACGTTAGTTTAACGCCATTTAACGTTAGTTTAACGTCATTTAACGTTAGTTTAACGTCATTTAACGTTAGTTTTACTTCATTTAACGTTAATTTAATTCCATTTAACGTTAGTTTAACGCCATTTAAGGTTAGTTTAACGTCATTTAACCTTAATTAAACGCCATTTAACGTTAGTTTAACGCCATTTAACGTTAGTTTAACGCCATTTAACGTTAGTTTAACGCCATTTAACGTTAGTTTAACGCCATTTAACGTTAGTTTAACGCCATTTAACGTTACTTAAACGTTAGTTTCTTAACGTCATTTAACCTTGATTAAAACGCCATTTAACGTTAGTTTAAAGCCAAATTTTAACGCCGTTTAACGCCATTTAACGTTAGTTAACGCCATTTAACGTTAGTTTAACGCTATTTAACGTTATTTTAACGTTATTTTACCCACTAAAATCTACCAATGCCAGTTTAACGCCATTTAACGTTAGTTTAACGCTATTTAAAAGTTAGTTTAACGCCATTTAACGTTAGTTTAATGCCATTTAACGTTAGTTTAATTCCATTTAATGCCTGTTTAACGCCATTTAACGTTAGCTTAACGCCATTTAACGTTAGTTTAACGGTATTTAGCGTTAGTTTAACGCCATTTAACGTTAGCTTAACGTCATTTAACGTTAATTTAACGGTATTTAGCGTTAGTTTAACGCCATTTAACGTTAGTTTGACGTCATTTAACGTTAATTTAACGCCATTTAACGTTAGTTTAATGCCATTTAACGTTAGTTTAACGCCATTTAACGTTAGTTTAACGTTATTTAACCCTAATTAAACGCAATTTAACGTTAGTTTAACGCCATTTAACGTTAGTTTAACGCCATTTAACGTTTGTTTAACGCCATTTTACGTTAGTTTAACGCCATTTAACGTTAGTTTTACTTCATTTAACATTAATTTAATTCCATTTAACGTTAGTTTAACGCCATTTAAGGTTAGTTTAACGTCATTTAACCTTAATTAAACGCCATTTAACGTTAGTTTAACGTCATTTAACGTTAGTTTAACGCCATTTAACGTTAGTTTAACGCCATTTAACGTTAGTTTAACGCCATTGAACGTTACTTAAACGTTAGTT
>NW_024718224.1:0-18088 GCF_018991925.1 Homarus americanus
CAAACTATACAACCTCTTATGGTCGCTGCATGGAATGTCTGGATACTGGCACAAATGAGCATCCTGAAAGAAGAACTGCCCTTGTGGCAAAAGAGCTGTCAGGTTTAACGTCGACATAGCAGCCATTAGTGAGTCCCGGCTCCCAGACGAGGGTCGACTCATAGAATGGGGGTCCGGCTATGCCTTCTTCTGGAAGGGTAAACCTGCTTTGGAGAAAAACTGCATTTACGTAGTTGGACTTGCCATTCGCCAATCCATCCTACGTAGACTAATTGGAAAATGCCTGTTAGGCTCAAAGAGCGTCTCATGATGCTCCGAGTCCCACTGAATTACTCTCGTCATGCATTCTTCATCAGTGCATATGCCCCAACACTGTATGTAAAGGATTACCTCAAGGAGGCCTTTTATGCCGACCTTTACAGAGTGCTAACCTCTATCCCAAGAGAAGATAAGGTTGTGCTCCTTGGTGACTTCAATGCTAGAGTTAGCAGAGATGCTAACATTTGGCAGGGAACCATGGGGAGAAATGGACTCGGGAAGTGTAATCCCAAATGCACACAACCTCACTATCACCAATACTTTGTTTAGGCAGGCCGACAAGTTCAGTGGTTCTTGACAACACCCATGATCCAAACATTGGCATCTCATTGACTACATCATTGTCAGAGAAAGATATCACCGAGATGTCCTTATCACCCGAGCAACGCATGGCTCAGACCACTGTGATACAAATCAATGGCTTGCCTAGCCAAACTCTCCCTTCATGTTGTCCCAAAACAGCGAAGGCAACAAGACTCCAGAAGAGGCTTTAACATCAAGCAACTGGAGGATCCAGTGGTAGCACATGCTTTCAGAGAGCAGCTCAACGATGGGCTGATAAACAGTACCCACAACAAACAACAAAAATCCGAGTGCTAAATGGGGTCCCATCAAAGATGTCATCACAAAATCCTGCAACGAGACTCTCTGCCACATGAAAAGAAAACACCAGGATTGATTTGATGAAAGTGATCTGGAAATGGAAATACTTGTCAATAGTAAACGTGCTGATCTCACTGACTGGCAAGTAACCCTAAGTCTCGGACCAAAGCTGAAACCTTCCACGAGAAGAAAGTGGCGATCCATCACGGACTTCACAACCTAATGAATGAATAGTGGAAAAATATAGCATAGAAATGCAAATATTTTTAGATCAACACAAGATGCGTGAATTTTTCAATTCCGATAAAACATTGTAAGGCCAAACTACTCATGGCGCAGCCCTCCTCCACTCATCTTACGGTAACTCCCTAATTAAAGACAAAGAAGGCTCCATCAGCGCTGGAAAGAGCATTACCATTCCCTGCTCAACCAAAACACCAATGTGGATGTTCTCAGCACACAGAGCTGACCCACCTCAGCTATCCTCCCTCCCTGAATGAGGTAGCTACTGCCCTCAAGCAGATGAAAAATTACAAAGCCACAGGGCCTGATGGAATCCCAACCAAGGTGTATAAAGTAGGACGATCTCTTCTTATAAGCCGTCTCCACTCTCTCCTGGAGAATATATGGGAGAAACAGGAAATCACCTAAGAACAAGGAAAACCGGTCAGACTGTAAATGCCTGGATGATCAAAAGGTCCCCAGTGAATGGAAAGTGGTTTATGTGAGACCTATCTCCAAGAAGGGCGATCGTCACTCCACGAACAACTATAGACCGGTGAGCCTGACCAGCATAATATGTAAAAGTACTTGAGAGTATTATCAGAGATACCGCAATGGAACATCTAATACGAAACAACTTTGTAAAGGATTGCCAACACGGTTTTATGCCGGTGCGCTCCTGCTTAACACAATTGCTCAAGGTATTAGATATTTGGACCCATATTCTGGAACGGGGTGGTAATATCGACAATATTTACCTAGATTTTGCCAAGGCTTTCGACAGTGTACCCCACGAAAGGCTGAAAATCAAACTGGAAGGGTACGGAATTCGGGGAAATGTCCTAGCGTTTATAAAAGACTTTCTACTTGACCGCAAGCAGTGCGTAGTGATTAATGGCACGAAATCATCATCCTTACCTGTCACAAGTGGAGTACCACAGGGCAGTGTATTGGACCCGCTGTTGTTTGTTTGTTTCATAAATGACATGCCTGACGTTGTACACTCGTCCATACAAATGTTTGCCGATGACGCCAAGTTATTTCCGGAAATCAAGAACCAAGCGGACTGTGAAGAGCAGCAAGAAGGACCTCTGCGGGCTCCAATAATGGTCGAAGAAATGGCTACTGAGATTCAATGTCACGAAGTGTAAGAGGATGCACCTGGGGCGTACCAACGGTAAGGAGGCGTATCATATTTCCCAACGGGATGAAGAAACTGCACTATTTGAGACTGAATGTGAGAAGGACCTAGGTGTGTATGTTGACAATGAGCTGAAGTTCTCGGGCCATTGCGAGAAGAAGGTAAATCAGGAAAATAAATTATTGGGTCTCATATGAAGGTCGTTCAGATATCTAGACGGTCCGTCCCTCGTAACGATCTTTAAGAGTGAAGTGTTTCCCCATCTTGAGTATTGTCACCCCGCCTGGTCCCCGAGATATTGCTAGGGACTGTCAGTTGTTTGAAAATGTTCAAAGGAGGGCCACCAGACTGGTGCCTGCACTTCGGAACCTCAGCTACCCTGAGAAATTGGAGAGCCTGAACTTGCCTAGCTTATACTGCAGACGGGCAAGGGGTGACCTAAGTGAGGTGTATAAGCATCTCAAGGGGCACTACTCAGTCGAGTAACCTTACTTGGAGCTGGCGGACGCTCGCCCCACAAGGGATCACAGCTCAAGATTGAAAAAGCCGCAAGTCCAGAAAACTGTGAGGGCAAACTTTTTCGGAGTGAGGGTTGTAAACTCTTGGAACAATCTACCAGAAAATGTTGTGACGGCACCGAGTGTGAGCTCTTTCAAGACAAGACTTGACCAACACTGGAGCGGGTTCAGGTACATTCAGGAGACGGTGCATGCCCAGTACTTGCCAACAGTGCGTGACAGAGACGTGACCGATCGCCCAAGCGGCTAATGAGCCGATCTTTTGGTGAAGAGGATAAAAGAAAAGGAAAAGTAATCAGAGACGTGACCGATCGCCGAAGAGGCTAACGAGCCGGTCAGTGGTGAAAAGGATAAAAAGAAAAAAGAAAGAACTCACTGCTGTCCAGAATCTCAATGTGGCTTTAGACCATTTCGTGGCACCACTGACATGATCTTTGCTGCTCGTCAGATACAGAAAAAGTGCAGAGAATAGCGTCATGACTTGGACATGGACTTCATTGACCTTACTAAGGTCTTCGACTCAGTCAACAGGGAAGCCCTCTGACCCTCAGTCATTTTGGCTGCCCACAAAAATGCATTGCCAATGTGAAACAACTCCACGATGGCATGAGCAGTAGAGTCTTGCACAATGACACCAAGTTTGAGTTCTTCCCCATCCAAACGGGGGTAAAACACGGATGTGTTCTGGCGCCAACTCTCTTCCATTTTATTGGCTGCCTTCCTGACTCGTGCCAGGAACAAAGGTGTCTGCAGCTTCAATCACTGAATTTCAGTATGCAGACGACCTCACCTTCTTTATTCACACTGAGTATAGAGACAGGTTAAAGCATCTTAATTTGCACTCCCTCGAGAGACGTAGAGCGAGGGGTGACCTGATAGAGGTGTATATAAGTGGAAGGCAGGGCTAAACAAAGGGGACATTACAAAGGTACTCAAACTATCCAACCAGGAGCGAACTCGTAACAATGGTTTTAAATTAGACAAATTTAGATTTAGGCGTGAAATAGGTAAACACTGGTTTGGAAACAGAGTAGTGGATGAATGGAACAAGTTACCAAATATCATCATTAACTCGAATACGCTGGATAGCTTCAAACATAGGTTGGATGCTTATATGAGCAATAGGGGTTGGGTGTAAACGGGACTGCCCAGTATGGGCCAATAGGCCCGCTGCAGTTTCCTCCATTCTTATGTTCTTATGTACAGGAGATCCTGAACTCCTACGCAGATGCGTATGCACACTTCGGACTTGAGGTTAATGCACATAAGACTCAGAATCTCTTTCAGCCTGCCCCTGGTTCAACTACACCTCCACCATCCATCTCGAATGTTATCCACTTCCAGTACCTTGGCTCCCACCTGTCCACCACTGCTAACATTGATGAAGATATTCAACATCGGATTAGATGCGCATCTCAAGCCTTAGGCAGACTCTGTACCCACGTCTTCAGCTGTAGGGAGCTGAAACTATCTATAAAGTTGAACGTGTATCGAGCAGTGGGCCCCCCCACCACCCTGCTGTATGGCAGCGAAAACTTTCACCAACGTAGTCTACATTCCATCCTCTGAGTTCGCTGGGAAGGCAAGAGAACAAAGGCCAGTATTCTCGCTGACATCAACTGTAGGAGCATCGAGACTACCATTATCCATGAACAACTACGTTGGACTGGCCATGTTACCCAAATGGACGACAGTAGATTGCCAAAGCAGCTACTTTACAGTCACCTAACGAATGGTAAATGTAACGCTAATGGACAACGGAAAAGGTATAAGGATAGTTTTAAGACAGACCTGAAAAGTGCCAAATCGACTCCCTCATCTGGGAAACGATCAATACACACCATAACGCTTGGAGGAGCACCACATGATAAGGTGTCAATACTTTCAAGTTAGCCTGACTGCACCAGCGCCGGAAAGATGCTCACGACGCCCCTCCTGCACTACTGTATATGTAGCCCTCTACATGAGCAACATCTATGGACGGCCCTGCCAGTCCCGTATCGGCCTCTCAAGTCGCCTCATAGCTCACCAACGAAGGTGACATCCTTAATAACTCATATCATTGTATCCTAGCTGGATGATCGTCATACTCGATTCCGAGTGACAGTAAAGTAAGTTGCAGTAGAGATGTTTAAGTTTAAACTTTGTAAAAAAAGTTATAATATCACAAAATCACATAATAGGTAAAAAGCAAACATAATGAACACTGATGTAGACAAAATAAATCCCTTCACTAAAATATAACTGAAGATACACACATTTGAAATGTAAAAAATAAAAATATAAACAATGAGAATGTCCTCAAGTGAATAATATCACTTATCTGTCCTTAACCATGCTGAACATACGACGTGAATAAGAGTACTGGATCTCTCTGTGTAACTTGGAGAAGATTGACAAAGCCAGCAGTTTTGGGTCAGAGGTTGACTTAAGTTTGGATTCCTGTCATCAGGGATTTGCATCGCCTGAGGGCAGGTTAAACTATTGTACGTGGCTTGTGAACAACTGTGTGTGTGTGTGTGTGTTTGTATTGGTCAGCCCGCACTAAACAACTAATAGTGGAATTGAGTCAAGAATGGCTGGATTGTCATCCTTGAGGGTTGATCTCATCACAACTTACAAAATGTCGTCATACCACTTTTACAAATCTGGCCACTTCTCTATCTTATAATTCTTTAATTTCTATCCCTCTGCTAAATTTACCTCAAATATGTTATTCTGTAGCTTTCATTTGTTTCTTCCTCTAGTGATTATTATTTCAACTCTATAAACTACCATCACCAAAAGGTTATCGGATATGAGTACCATTCATCAGTAATTTGAATGAATTGACAAAGATCATTACAGTCTCACATATAAGGTCAGAAATACTCAACAGAAGCTGTTTGTTTGTTGAGTGATGCTCAGGTGAGGGTTAGATGGTGCTTTATGGTGTCTTCACCATGAATTTAGCAATTAAATCCAGATTTAGAAAGAAAAAATAATGATATATATATATATATATATATATATATATATATATATCTTGATAAAATCACACGGGAAGATGGAAACAACGGAGTACCTTAGCTTTCGTCTTTATTCAAGACATCTTCAGAGGCAACTGGATTACATGGACAGAGAGAGGCTTAAATATACAGGGTGACCTAAAAACATGAGGTCAGGTCAAAATGATGACATCCACTAATCCCCACACCAACACACACGTAGAGGAGCTTAAGAGAAGGGAGGTGACGTGACTAGCCAAGTCAGGTCAGAAAAAAGGGGACCCAAAATAACTATCATACATCTAGATCAAAGGTTTTCAAAGCATTTTTAACCTTGGGCCACTGACAAATAAATTTATGTAACATATTATCAGTTTTGAACTGACCATCACAAAGGTTTATTGATTTTAATTCCTTAATCAAACTAGCTTCAACAAGAAGTCTTTCTGTGACACAAGATGATTTGAATACTTCTAAGCTTTTTTCCCAAGCAATGGGGTGATTATTATTCCTAACATGAACAAACAAGGCACTGCTTTCAGATGCAGTTCTGATATTATACTTATGTTGTTTGATTCTGAGCTGCAGTGTTTTTCCTGTCTGACCTACATAATTACAATTACATTTGCTACATGGAATACAATAAACACTTCCATTTACATTCAAACATGGGCTATTCCTTGTCTTTCTGCTCCTCTAGCCTGTATATATATGGGATTTTTTGAGTCTAGATTACTACCCAATATAGTGGACTTTATTCCTCCTTGGTATAGATATGTAGATGATGTTCTTTGTCTTTGGCCTAAAAACAGTGACCCATTGGAATTTTTAGACAAGCTTAATAATATTGTCCCTAGTATCACATTTAAAATTGAAAGAGAAATAAATGAATCCCTTCCATTTCTTGATATGCTTATCATGAGAAATGGCCAAAACTATAAATTTAAGGTATATAGAAAGCCCACACAGGTAGACAGTTTCATTGACTTTTTATCGAATCACCTGGAGTCTACCAAAATGTCAGTTTTTTCTGTTATGTTTTTAAGATGTCTGCGTATTTGTGACTCTGAATTTATTGACGATGAATTGAAACACATTCGTTCTATTGCACATAAACTTGGGTACCCTTCTGTGTTTATTGATCGTTGTTTTAAAAGGGCTAAAAAATCCTTTCATTCCTCTCAAACCAGACAAGTTCCTACACTTAAGAATATTTTGACTCTGCCCTATCGTAATGAATTTGTCCCGTTAGTTCGGTCCCTCAAGCTTCTAAATATTAATGTTGTTTTCAAGTATGACTCCACCATTACCAATATGTTAATAAGGAATAGCCCATGTTTGAATGTAAATGGAAGTGTTTATTGTATTCCATGTAGCAAATGTAATTGTAATTATGTAGGTCAGACAGGAAAAACACTGCAGCTCAGAATCAAACAACATAAATATAATATCAGAACTGCATCTGAAAGCAGTGCCTTGTTTGTTCATGTTAGGAATAATAATCACCCCATTGCTTGGGAAAAAAGCTTAGAAGTATTCAAATCATCTTGTGTCACAGAAAGACTTCTTGTTGAAGCTAGTTTGATTAAGGAATTAAAATCAATAAACCTTAGTGATGGTCAGTTCAAAACTGATAATATGTTACATAAATTAATTTGTCAGTGGCCCAAGGTTAAAAATGTATGATAGTTATTTTGTGGGCCCCCTTTTTCTGACCTGACTTGTCTAGTCACGTCACCTCCCTTCTCTTAAGCTCCTCTACGTGTGTGTTGGTGTGGGGATTAGTGGATGTCATCATTTTGACCTGACCTCATGTTTTTAGGTCACCCTGTATATTTAAGCCTCTCTCTGTCCATGTAATCCAGTTGCCTCTGAAGATGTCTTGAATAAAGACGAAAGCTAAGGTACTCCGTTGTTTCCATCTTCCCGTGTGATTTTATCAAGATTAACTTATCCACGTTGTCATTGTGGATTTACATGAAATATATATATATATATATATATATATATATATATATATATATATATATATATATATATATATATATATATATATATATATATATATATATATATATATATAAATATATATATATATACACATACCTGAATATTGAGGCTGTAATGTCAGGCCCATGTTTACCTATCATTGTTACAATAGCTGTATAATATAAAGTTATATAGATCACTGATATTTATTAATAGTTGTATGAGATATAATACTCCTCAAATATTAGTAAGATTTCTCCCTGAGTAAAATTAATTTCTCATGCCTCGACATATAGAGAAGTGTCAGGGTTGTGTGTGACCAAGCCAGCAGTAGTGGACTTAACGTAGACAGTGAACAATAGCTGTGACAAGAGTTCTGTTACTGTACTGTATGTGTACGGTACATTGTGCTTAGCCCCACACTCTCTCTGGCAGGGAGAAGGTGAAGGTGCTGTTGGTGTTTGTAGGAAATTATCCCTGAAAGTTTAAACCACTATTATAATCTTTTCATTATGGGAATTATCACATAGCACTACCCTCTCTCTCTACTCTTGGCTTGTGATATGCCAGTTAGAAAACAAATAATTATTGAAGTTCTGTACATTGACTAAAATTTACTGCCACATTATCCATATCCAATCACTAAACCCTACGCCATATTGGTGGACAGTGGAGGCCGAGCATGACATTTCCATAATGAACAGACTACTGTACAGTGCTGCTCCTGCCGTCGTACTGTACTAATGAGATGGAGAATAATTATCACCATCTTGGTGTTTTAGATTGAGTCAGGATGGAGCTGCAGAAACAGAACGAGGAGAAGTTGCGAGAGGCGTGTTGTTACGGAGACAATGAAGGCGTCATAGCGCTGGTCACCCGAGGCACAAACATCAACAGTAAACACGACATCAATGGCTGGTAAATTACTCTTCTTGTGTTTAGGTTATGTTCGTTACTTGTACACATACGACAAGTTTATTACGTGTTTCATGATGAATAAATTCTATGAATAATATTAGTGATAAAGAGAGTTAGTTAATCCAAGGCGTTTCGTCCTATTAACTCTCCTCCTTTAGTTGATAATCTCTCTTCCCTTTCTCTTCGCCTCAATGTTGCTTCACTCTCTCTCTCTTTTACAGGTAATTTAACGGGCAATGTTCGGTGGATTTGGCATCCTGTGTACCGCCGGCAAGGCCTTAAGCTCGTAACACACGTCTTGCCCGCGGTGCCCACCGTTTCTCTGTTGTCGGTCACACTCGAATAACCCGTTATAGTACATCCTTCTTTCCTCACACAGCCAAACTGTGGAATGCTCTGCCTTCTTCTGTGTTTCCATGCTCATACAATGTCTCACTTTAAAAAGCTGGTTTTCCTGCATCTTCGTGGTGTAGATAAACACAGTACAGGTTGTACAGTACCTCTTTAGTCTGGCAACCTCGGGACCTGACCGGTGCCGGACCATGGAAATTCACCCTTTTCCTGGACAGATAGTGACTTGCGCTTACACTTGGAAGCACTAGCACCACTTTCACTGCTTCGTGGTCTCTTTGAAGACATATTGAAGGGATAAATGTCATACAGTAGCTTTTCAAATTTCGCGAGTTTTTAATTCAACATTTTTTATTTGGACACAAAAAAAAAAACACTACATAATTTAAAATTTCGACTGCGGAAACTCCAATTTCGACGGGTTTGAACGGCCCGCCAACGTTCAGACGACGTGCATAATCGTGTAAACAGCGTCATTTCTGTTATGTACAAAAGATTCATTATTGTTTATTACTGAATGTCTTTTTTATTGAATTAATGTTTATGTGTGCAAAATGAGCAATACAATTCATTAATAATACGTAGAATATTAAAACCCGCGAGGAAATGAGACAGCATTGTTTTCGTTGATTACAAAACCAGTGACTGACTGGTTCTACATATAAAACAAGAAAATAAGACCCTGGTTGTAGCTGTAGTAAAATTAATGTAAAAATTAATATGGTTTTTTGAAGTAATGTTATTTAATGTTAATAAATGGAACAATATAAGTAGCTAACCATTAATGTTAAAGAAAAA
Organism: Homarus americanus; assembly: GCF_018991925.1. Classification (NCBI taxonomy): domain Eukaryota; kingdom Metazoa; phylum Arthropoda; class Malacostraca; order Decapoda; family Nephropidae; genus Homarus; species Homarus americanus. The sequence continues at coordinate 9,846 of NW_024718224.1, forward strand.
AAAGGGAGATTGCGTATGTAAGTGCGCACATGTCAAAAACATATCGTCATTACTCTACATAAGAATATGAAAGCAACACTTATTTACTGCTCATATGTATTGAAGGGTTAAATGTTGTACTCTGTATAGACAAGCAGAGAGAGAGAGAGCAGCCGAACTGCCGGATGTAAACAAACCTTAATTTCCCGCGGCTTTGTTGTTGTTTTTTACGGGGATTAGCCCACCCGGGCACAGGTCACTGACCCACATTGGGGCCTGAGGGGCGAAAATGTAATACTCCTGTATTCAGACAAGTAAAAAAGAAAAAAGCTGGTTATCTACCCATTGGACAAACTAAAATGTTTCCGGACCATAGAATGCCGGACTAGAGAGGTACAACCTGTTTAACCTTTTTCTTCTCTATTTTTAATTTTTTTCTGTTCTTATTTTTTCGCCCCCCAGGCCCCATTGTGGGTCGTTCGATATGTGCCCGGGTGGGCTAATTCCCTTAAAAAAGGAAAAAAAAACAGTTGAAAGTTTAGTAAATGATTTTGAAACATAAAGTTATATGAGAAGGAGTTGTGCTGTATATAATAGTACAAGTGTTATATTCTTATGGTCGTAGAAGTCATCACATTCATGACTGGTCCATTGTCTGTCCTCATATTCACAAGACACTAAGGCCTGTGTATTTTATATAGTAGTATAATGATTCACCTGCCTAAAGACTTATGAATAAAATGTAGAACTTAGAGAACCACTTTGTTAATGATAGTTAAAAAGTTTGTCTTTCATCCCAACAAGGAGAGAAGGACAGTGGTTGGGTGTGTTGTGGGGAGGTTGTGCTCAAACTGTGGACCTCCCAAACATTAACCACCCCAGTCTTATTTCACCACCCCAGTCTTATTTCACCCAAAGATTAACCACCCCAGTCTTATTTCACCCAAAGATTAACCACCCCAGCTTATTTCACCACCCCAGTCTTATTTCACCCAAAGATTAACCACCCCAGTCTTATTTCACCCAAAGATTAACCACCCCAGCTTATTTCACCACCCCAGTTTATTTCACCCAAAGATTAACCACCCCAGTCTTATTTCACCACCCAGTTTATTTCACCCAAAGATTAGCACCCCAGCTTATTTCACCCAAAGATTAACCACAGCTTATTTCACCACCCAGTTTATTTCACCCAAAGATTAACCACCCAGCTTTGCTTATTTCACCCAAAGATTAACCACCCCAGCTTATTTCACCCAAAGATTAACCACCCAGCTTATTTCACCCACCACCAGTCTTATTTCACCCAAAAAGATTAACCACCCCAGCTTATTTCACCCAAGATTAACCACCCCAGCTTATTTCGCAGATTAACCACCCCAGTTTATTTCACCCAAAATTAACCACCCAGATTACTTATTTCACCCAAAGATTAACCACCCCAGCTTATTTCACCCAAAGATTAACCACCCCAGCTTATTTCACCCAAAGATTAACCACCCCAGATTTAACCACCCAGCTTATTTCACCCAAAGATTAACCACCCCAGCTTATTTCACCCAAAGATTAACCACCCCAGATTAACCACCCCAGCTTATTTCACCCAAAGATTAACCACCCCAGCTTATTTCACCCAAAGATTAACCACCCCAGCTTATTTCACCCAAAGATTAACCACCCCAGCTTATTTCACCCAAAGATTAACCACCCCAAGATTAACCACCCCAGCTTATTTCACCCAAAGATTAACCACCCCAGCTTATTTCACCCAAAGATTAACCACCCCAGCTTATTTCACCCAAAGATTAACCACCCCAGTTTATTTCACCCAAAGATTAACCACCCCAACACTACCTGGGGAGATTACGCATAGTCAGGTTAAATTATTAGGGTAGTTAATCTTCAGGTGATCAAAAAATATTTAACCCAATATTTCTGTTAGTTTACATGTTTTATTAATTTTTGTTTTAATATTTTATTTTATTATATTTATTGGTAATTTTAATGAGATTCTTACCATGTATAGTATCTCCAAGCTAACCTGGCCCATAAGCCACGCCCCTCTTCTGTACTGATAGCTGACTGGTTCATATAAAATGTTCGTGTTGATGTCTATTTATTTAAACTAAATGTGTTCACAGTTGGTAAGCAGATCTGTTATTATCTAAAATAATGTTAAATAACTGAACTATCAAATTGTAATTGATTTCAAGGCATTAGCACTTCAGAGAGGAAGTTAGAAAAATTTTAAATATTTATCACAAAAGGTCAAAGTCAAAGATGAAATTCACTTTTGAATGAAGTCTTTTAATTATATATCTTTTGTACCGAACATAAAGTAAACAGAAACAATAGGTAATGTACTACAGTTTGTGTGGCTGGATATATCTCAAATTATTTATAGAACTGATAAAACTTGATATAAATATGTGCAGTCTGGGAGGGGAGGTAAACACTCAGGGGAACAGCCACTGGACTGGGCGGGAATTTCCCTCATCTCGACTATCAACAGATGTCAGCTCTGTGGCACTCAACCAACAAAAACATTTCTCACATCACGAGCAGATTATTAAATATTTGATCCACTAACTTGGCATCTCTCCATCTTAAATACTGCATTGTGACAAGATTTAAGTAATAATATATACCACAAAGTATTAAGAAGTGATGTAGAGGTTTAACATTTCCATCCTCTGTCATTAAGTATCAAGAAAATTGGGTGCAAATAAACACAAATCTTGGCCAATGATGGACGATATATAGTTGATTTATGTCATAGTACAGTGGTCCCTCGGTCAACGAACACAATTTGTTCCAGAGGGTCGTTCGTTAACCGAAACCATTGTTTCAATGGGATATTGGGTAATTGGTTCCAGCTCACAGAAAAGTATATACAAAGTAAAGCCAAAGAACACATAAGTCAGAAACACTCCTAAAATTCCCCTAAATCGCCCTTAAATCACTATATATATCGTACATATACACTAGAACTCTTAAATCACTACTGTAATGTGATACAGGTGATTAATTTTATCTCTTGTGCAAAATATATGACGTTTATATTCAAATTATTCGCTGTCTTGCAAGGATTCTAGCAATGCAAATTATATTATCCTAACTTTAGTCTGAGGTATTATTTATTTTTAAACCTGTAAACCTAGTGCTTTTCCCCAAACGTTTCTCAGGAAGGTGGAGGGTAGGGAGGGAGGGGTGACAGTTGTGACCTGTGGTGTGAAGTATTTAATTGTTAATTTATGTCCTTTAGATTGAGTTTTTGTTTTTTGCTTATAAAATTTAATAGAAGTGACCGGGGTGAATTTAATTTGCATTGCTGGAATTCTAATAAGATAGTGATTAATTTGAATGTAAACATAGAAGAGATCACTGAATTGGCTGAGTACCTCCTCAGCTTATCAGCTGATGTTCAAAACAAAATGTGATTTTCGTAAGGATTTCGTTAATCTAATTTTTTTCGTTAACCGAATTGAAGATTCTTATGGAAGGTAATTCGTTAACCGAGGCGTTCGTTAACCAAGGGACCACTGTCTTCTAATACGAGCTCTAGCGCACTGGCAGCATGACTCAGGTGTCCAGCTGATCTGTCAGACTGGCCATGAAGGCCAGTGGCAGTTTCCCTTGCCCTCCCATATTTATACAGAGTTTTATCAGTTATATGTGTTGTTGGGAGTACAGTATCTGGAGAACTCGCTTGTGTTAGCTGAAGGTGTGAGTGAGGGACCAGGCTACTCTATGACCAGGGTGTTTTATGTCCCTCAAACTTCAAGAGGTTGTCAAGTTGTTTCTCATCTCAAGTGACTAAATCAGTTCATCCTAAATGTTAAGATCACAATACAGTAAAGCCTCAAATAACGACGGTAATGTGTCCTTCAATAACGACGGTAATGTGTCCTTCAATACTGCGGTGTGAGGTGAACCGTCGCATCGTGAATCATTAATTACCATTAAAATAAAGCAATAATAATGAGATGTGTTCCCAATTGTGACCTTTTCATATCTTTTGAGTGGTGTAGATTAATATACTAGTCTTTTTCTCTTCTATTTTTAATTTCTTTTTACTCTTATCCCCCCCCCCCCATTGTGGGTCAATGACCTGTGGCTGGGTGGGCTGTCCCCCGTAAGAAAAAAATAATGTTTATGAATGAACATTATAGAATATAAATCAATAATATAGTCACACAAGAGATGAGATGTTATTGTCAGTGTTTACAGCCATAATGTCAGTAATCCACCTGAAACTGATGAAAATAAGACCCTGGTTGTTGTTGTAGTAAAATTAATGTACAAAATATGTATGTTTTAATTAATGTACAGTAGAAGTAAACACTGATATTAAAGAAAAGGTGAGACTGATAGTGGAACGCCAATGTATACGTGTGCACTCAAGGAAACAGTCATTTATCTTATTAAGAATATGTACAAAAGATTCATTATTGTTTATTACTGAATATGTATTTGATTGAATTAATGTTCATGTATGTAAAATGAACAATACAATTCATTAATAATACGTAGAATGTTAAAACACACAAGAGGAGACGAGACGGCATTGTTTCCTAAGTGTTTAAACCCGTGACAATGGTTTTATATAAGAAACTGACGAAAATAAGACCCTGGTTGTAGCTGTAGTGAAATTAATGGGAAAAAGGAGTATGTTAGTTTGAAGTAATGTTAATAAATGGAACAATACAGGAGCTAACCACTAATGGTAAAGAAAAAGCGAGACCGATGGGGAACACCAACGTATGTAAGTGCGTACAAGTGAAAACATTTTGTCATTTCTCTAGATAAGAATATGAAAGCAATACTTATTACTGTTTATACCTGTATATATTTTAAATAATATTTACGAATGTAAAATAAATATTCTATTCGTCAATGGTGGTAAAGTCTAAAACATAAGGACGGCCAATGTGCGAGTTTTACTCAGATGATGAAGTCATCAGGTTCAACTCTGGCTGAAGCTGTAGCGGTAACTTTCCATAAAGATGCCATAGCTGTTGCTGAACCTTAGGGTGTTGCTGAAACTGTTACTGAACCTGTAGTTGTTGTTGAAGCTGCTGCTAATGCTGAATTTGATGATGTAGCTGAAGTTGATGGTTTAGGCCTTTGAATAATAAAACTGTCTAAAGAACCTTGCACAGCTGCTTTCTTTTCTCATTATACATCTTTATGTAGAGGTCATTTGCATGTTTCACATCCCTGTTAATTTTAATGCTTCGTTGTGTTACTGGATCCACTTCATAAAATATGTTCATTGCTTGCTCCATATAATATCCCCAGACCTCTCACCTTTTTAACACGTCTAGTTTCTGGGCTAAGCTTATACACTTTCCTTTAGCCTTTGAACCAGCACTACCATCACTTGCTCTCTTCCTCATGTTGAATAGGGACACAAAAAATGACGTAAGAAACCTGAGAATGTTTTTCTCCTTTTCCTGTTCAGATGCGTGAAAACAAAAGGCTGCCAGCTGCGACTGTTTATACTAGTGATGTTGGCGTCACCACTCACAAGCCCGGCAGTCTCCGTGTGCAAGGCTTGTTTTTTTTTTAAACTGTATTTGTATAATACATATTGGGATTTAGTTATTATTTATTTGAAAATGTAATTTTATTTTATTTTTTAATTTAGTATTTTATTTTTTGGGGGGCAAATACGAATAAAATAGCGGTGTAAATTGAATTGGGTCCTAAATTAACCAGGATTTTAAATATGAATCATTGTTAGTAGACCCGTCATTTTTGGAGGCTTTCCTTTTATGATACAGCATTCAACTACTGGCCACCTGGACCTCTATAAATTTAAGGGATGATTATTGGTTTGTTTATATTCACACTGTAGAGAAGTTCCTTTCCTTCAGGTTAGGAAGGAAAAATTGCAAATTAGTTCTTGTTCTCAGTGTGAAAGTAACACTAAGAAAGTTTTGGAAGATCTTCGATGATTCAGAAAATTCTTCAGAAGGGAGGAATTTTCTGGCTTGTCCGGATGATAGATTTGGTGTTTTGTTTTGTTTTTCCACCAATTACCAACTTACTAGCCATTCAGACAGTTGGTCTATCCAGTGTTAATACTGTACAGGAGGAAACTGGAGTCAGGGAAACCTGTCATGTTTGGTAATGAGGGTCACGCCCTTCTCACGTGTGTCAGTGCCAAGACTTGAACCCTTGACATATTGTTGGCGTATTTCAGGAGTACTGTAGTTAATAGAAGGACTAATACTGTAGATTGGTTCATAGTCTAATTAAGGCAAGTTCCAGTGTTAATTGGGAGCAATAACGGTTTTTTCTTAGTTAGGATTTTCATTGGTTACCGGAGGTTGTCACTAGAACCCTGCTGTATGGTTGAGTTGATTGTCTCTTTGAGTGAATTTTCTTTGTTTAAGAGGGACATCTCTCACCGGCAGTGTGAGAACATTGATGGGGAGATTCACTTTTAACTACAGTACTGTACTGTAATACCTTTCTGTTTCCTCCAGGACGGGTTTACACTGGGCGACTAAGAGAGGTAATATTGAAACAGTTCGTCTACTCCTGGCAAACGGCGCTGACCCGGACATAGAGAACAGCCAGTCACAGACTCCAGCACAACTCACAACTATTCCACAGATTCTTCAGTTACTAGGTACATACTATCTGTTTTGTGATGCTCTATTGTGTTAATCCTCACACACACACCTGTCTTGCTCTGAACTACTGGTAGACACACCAGATGAGAAAGAGGTGAGAGTTATTCTGTTGTGACTCCTCACTTGTTATGAGTAGATGGTGTGAGGAAGAGACAAGGTTAAGAATGGTAGGAGACCTGGAGTAGATGGAAGCAGTAGCTGATCAAAGAGGTAGGGAGAGACGCCTTCATGCATATACTGTACCGCTGCTCTGAGACCAGGAGAAGTACAGGTCTATATAGCATAATGTATAATATTGTCAGAGCGCTGGTGGTTGTTGCTCCCTTGTCAAATACAGTACTGTAGTTAACCTTGCTATTGCTGTTCAAAATCTGTATATAGTAAAATTAAAAGTACTTAAAGAACATGAGAGACTGTTAATAGAGTGGAAAACATTCTGAAAGTTAATCATCATTAGTGAAGATATAAACCCCTACCTGTGAACCTTTACCAAGACAGAGTAAATTGTGTGTGTGTAATAATAATAATAAACGGTTTATTAATAGAGTTGCAGTCGGTGGCTGAAAATATACAGACTTACATTTGATTTAGACATAATGATATAATATGCATTGAATACATTTACAGGGCTGTACAGTACATAAATCAGGAGTTGTTTATTATTTTAACAATAGATGGGATGGTGCTGTTCTTATATCTATCGGTAAGGGCTCTTATGGGCTGTATTTTGTTGTAGTGGCGGACTGCACGAGTTGGGTGGGGGCTGCAGGTGGCAGGAGGTGGCGATGACGAGGGTGGTGCAGTAGTCCACTGCCAAACCTTTCCAGTGCTTGGTGGTGGAGGTCACTGAGAGATGGCATTTCCAGGGTGGAGAGAGCGTTGGTGTAGCCGGAGTATTCTGCGCCGAGCATGATTCTGCAGGCCCTTTTCTGTACCTTCTCTCGCTGACGTTGTTGGGTGGAGTTGAGAGAAGACGACCAGGCTGGTGACGCATATGTAAGTTTGGGGAGAATAAAGGCGTTGTAGATGGTCCTCAGCTCTGGCGTGGGTGTCCCAAGTGACCTAAGTCGCTGTAGCATGTAGAGACGGTACGAGGCTGCCTTGACTGTGTTATTTACATGGGCCTTTCAGTCCAGTTTGTTGTCTATAGTTACACCCAGGAGTTGGCAGACTGCACCAGCTGGAGAGGATGGGCACCCACTGTGACTGCTGGGGCTTGCACTAGAGTGGTGGTGGTATCGATGTGTTTGACTACGGTTTTGGTGTGGTTGATGGTGACCTTGTTCTCCATAGTCCATGCCTGTAGCCTGTCCAGGGTGCCTTGTAGCAATGAGTAGTCTGGTGCGGTGTTGTCCACTGAAACCCCTACAGTGCAGTCATCCACGTACGTCCACCTGTGAGGAGTGTCCGATAGAGTGTCGTTGATCAGGATGAGGAAGCACAGTGGTCCCATCTTGGTCCCCTGGGGAACACCGCAAGTGAGGTGTTGGAATGTAGAGACCAAGCCCTGATACCTCACTGCCTGGCGACGTCCACTCAAGAAATCAGTGAGCAATGAGACCAGGTTGTTCGGCAGCCCTAGTGCAATAGCCTTGTTGATAACAGTGCAGTGATCAACAA
>NW_024718225.1:0-5261 GCF_018991925.1 Homarus americanus
GACACTCTTGGTGGACGGACACTCTTGGTGGACGGACACTCTTGGTAGACGGACACTCTTGGTGGACGGACACTCTTGGTAGACGGACGGACATAAATATTAATAAAAATACGAATTTCTATCAAAACCGTTTTAGAAGATGTGATTCAGAAATTAACTCATAGGAGGAGAGTCGGGGTGGTGTTTCTTGAGGGAGAGTGCTTCTCCCACTTTTCTCTCTCCCCACCCACCCTCCCCACACCTCTACACACCACATCTCCTCCCCACCACTCCCCAACCCCGTCTCCTCACCTCTGCCTCCCCCTCCCTATCTCACCCACTCACTGACAGTCCCATTGGTCTGCAGAGATCGTGAGACTCCTTAGCACACCTGGTACCGTCCTGGACCCTGGGATTGAGGGTTACGATGGGTCCTCCTCCCCGGGCCCGGCAGGTGGCGAAACTTTGAGATTCTTACAGTGACTCCATATTTTTGGTGCCTCTCGTGGCAGGCAATGCGTGCTCACTGCCGCCGAAGTCGCTCCAGAACAAAATTAACAACTTCAGGTACCTATGAGGTAAAACAGAAAGATGGGTTTCTTAAGGGTGCTGGTTGTTTACTCAGTGTTGATCGGTTAATTAAAGGTGTTGATCGGTTAATTAAAGGGATCATATCCTTAAGACACCAATAAGACTTAATTAAGAGGTCGTGCAGGTGAGGACCTACCTGACGGAGTCCCCTCGGCAGCCAGCGTAGTGAAGGCATCGTCGGGTCTGTACAGCAGCGCCTCCGTCACACGACCGAGAGCACAGTGACCAGTCCGACCATGACGACCATCCCTGTGGCGGGAATAATAATAATAATAATAATAATAATAATAATAACAATAACAATAATAATAATAATAATAATAATAATAATAATAATAACAATAATAATAATAATAATAATAATAATAATAATAATAATAATAATAATAATAGTAGTAGTAATATCAATAACAATAATAACAACTTTCTTCCTCTCCTCTCCTCCCTGTGTTACAACAACAACTAGACTGCTATAATGAACACACAAAAAATGTATAGAAACAAGTTACTCCTTAAATGACACGGAAGAATTACAGCTCAAGTCAGTTGGCGTGAAATGTGTTTATTGGCCTTAAAGATGGGAGCTGTTTGGTTAACTTTTCGTTCTGGCAGCCACTACATCCTCGAAAAATCGTAAGTTAAATTCCCCTTCACTGGATATTTATCTCACTTAGATTACGACATTAAGGGAGATTCTCAAATATTCGTAAGTTTAGTATTTCTCTTAACTATATATATATACTGAGAATGTGTCCCTTTTGTTGAGATATAAAGATAGTTTCTCGAGTTAACGTGAGAATAAAATTACAGCAAAAATATTCGTCCAAATTTTTATCAAAGTCAAGACAGAAATGAGGCTACCAAAATGGCGTTAAGATTACACCGAGACTCCACCTTGGTCTTCAGGTCTACTTCATCCACTTCTTCAGGCTCTTCTCTTCATCCACTTCTTCAGGGTCTTCTCTCCATCCACTTCTTCAGCTCTTCTCTTCATCCACTTCTTCAACTCTTCTCTTCATCCACTTCTTAAGGGTCTTCTCTTCATCCACTTCTTCAACTCTTCTCTTCATCCACTTCTTCAGCTCTTCTCTTCATCCACTTCTTCAACTCTTCTCTCCATCCACTTCTTCAGGTTAGTTTAAGTGTTGGACCTTACTACAGTGTGGAGCGGTCCATGATAAAGTGGCGGACATGGCTGGAGTGATGGACGTTACTTAAGTCTTCTTCAGGAGGTCTTCAGGTCTCTCGAGCAGGTCCAGGTCCGTGCAGGAGGAGCCAGTGACTTAACATCCTTTTCAGGGACCAGAAAAAGGGACCTCCGCTAGCCAAGAGTTGAACTTGGCTGTGTTTTTCAAGATGCTGGCGGCATCCGGTTGGCTACTTCCCGCCAACTTGGCGCGGAATGCCAGCCGTTCCGGCGTGATCACCCGACTGCGGCAAGACGGAACGAGTGAAGAGAATAATTAGGCGATACGCATTGCTGCATCTGTCTGTCTGTCTGTCAGCTGATGCCCTGACCTCCAGTTGACCTTGACGTGTAAAATGCATCCTCGACCCCATCATACTCCTAAGAAGTTGGACGCTGTAAACGCGCTTGTGTTCCGTCTTACGCAGGATACAAGGGGGTGTCCAATAAACTAGCCCCCCCCCCCAAGGCAAATCTCAGAAGAAAAAAAAATATCCCGACATCACCATAACCACAGTGTTGCCACATCTCTCACTTCCCACATGTGCCACATCTCTTTCGGGCTGCACACAGTTAACATTCACGCTTGAACGACCTTGTTAACAATAATTAATCTACTGTAGATGTTAATGTGAGTGGTGGGGGAATGTGTTGATGATGGTGGTGGTGGTTGTAGTGGGGCTGGTGGAGAGGAAAAATGATGTTGTATGGATGAAAAGAATCAGATATTATGACCAGGAAATAAAATAATATAAGTAAGGTCAGGTCAGGTCAGGTAATCGGAGTAACTGACCTAACATACCAAGAGACAGTCAGTGAGATAAGAGGCCACTAGAGGTCAAACTTAGCCTGACCTTAAGAAATATAACAAGGGGAAGGTCATGACTCGTAAGCCAGGTCGAGATCAAAGTCCGTAAACCAGGTCATTCTGGGTCATCGTTAACAAATGACCTCGCACGGCACCAATGGGAGACGATCAGCTTAAATGGCATTCTAAGACACAGCTTCGGGGTCAGAACCAACCACAGCGGCGTCACAACACTCACAGCAGCGTCACAACACTCACAGCGGCGTCACAACACTCACAGCAGCGTCACAACACTCACAACAGCGTCACAACACTCACAACAGCGTCACAACACTCACAGCGGCGTCACAACACTCACAGCAGCGTCACAACACTCACAACAGCGTCACAACACTCACAACAGCGTCACAACGCTTCCGTGACGCCTGCTGGACCACCACCCCTCGACCCCCTGACACGATGATCCTCCCCATACTGGCCAGATATTATGTAAATAATATTGATTATGTGTTAAAGGAATACCCTTCCTTCCTTAGGCTTTAGTAAGCCCCTTTATAATATTTATACTGTATATACTTGTCACACTTGCCAGATGCTTCTGGTGTCATTGTACAGGGGTACCTAGTGACAGCACTAGGATCCCGCTTCCTCTATCAAGGAATAAAGAATTGAAATTGAAATTGAATTGAATTGAAGTATTCTTAAAACAACCCCCAACATAGGCCGCGTCATCACCTCTTACCAAAATAACAAACTACATTACCAAAAATAATCACCAACCCCAGAGAACGTTTTTATTACAAATTAAATTGTTCATTAACATATTTACTCGAATGTGGTAATAAAAATCCCCATTGGTAACCCTGCTTTTGTCTGCTGTTGTCTGCTGCTGTCCAAGTGGCGGGAGTCTGCTGGCCGGGAGTGGCTGTGAGCGATCGTGTGTTGTTATATAAAAAAGTCCATAATAACAAGGACTCTCAGCTTACACCCAGGCCAATTTTCATCCGTTTTACTTTACACTTATGATACGTCGAAGCAACTTACTGATAATGTGGTATGATAAATTCAGTAGAACAAACAATAAAATTAATATAGTTTTGTTGTTTATTCATTAATAAGTTTCGGTATTTATGCTTTTGATATGTAAACACTTGCCCTCCCCTGTCCTGAACAACTTCCTGTGATACGTGTCTCTGTGCTGTAGCCAAGTGAATCATATCAAGACGTCTGTAATATCTCTAGTTTATGGAAGAAAAATAGACCCGATTTCACGAGTCACTGTACAATAAATAATGATTAGAGAGAGAGAGAGAGAGAGAGGTAGAGAGAGAGAGAGAGAGAGAGAGAGAGAGGACAGACACACACACACACACACACACGATAAAACAGTGACATTGGAATTTAATTACCTCGTTAACACATTGGCCAATAATTACCCAACCACCTCTAATTGCCCTGAATGTGAAACGACCTAACGATCGTTTGGGGGTGGAGACACAGGAAGAGAGAGAGAGAGAGAGAGAGAGAGAGAGAGAGAGAGAGAGAGAGAGAGAGAGAGAGAGAGAGAGAGAGAGAGAGAGAGAGAGAGAGAGAGAGAGAGAGAGATTTCAACACTCAACCAGTTTCAACCAGTCAACATAGATTTGATTTTTATAGGATATTGTCTACCAGTCTACCAAATCCTCTACCTGTCTACCAGTCTACCTCCTCCTTCACCCTCCCGCCCCTCCTCCTTCACCCTTCCGCCCCTCCTCCACAACAATACAATCTTTCCCACTTTTAATTTCTTTTTTATTACCCAAATTTATCAATGAACATTATATATTTTTTACATTTTTTTTATTTTTTTATTTCGTGTAATCAATATATCGTCTTTCTATATCGACGTTCATAATTCTCAAAGTCAGATTTTATTTTTTTTTCAACTATCGCGAAAGAAATATTAATGTTTTCGTGGTTTTTTCTTTTATTTTTTTCGTTCAATAATTACATTAATTTTAGATTTTTTTTAACATATATATAATTAATCATTAATTGACCTTGACCCTCTAGCGTGACCTTCCAGTGTGACCTTACATCGTGACCTTCCAGCGTGACCTTACATCGTGACCTTACATCGTGACCTTCCAGCGTGACCTTACAGCGTGACCTTCCAGCGTGACCTTAGCTTCAACTAACTTGCATAACTGGTGTAAAATTAGGTTACATAATATGATTAAACAAGTAAAATTTTAATTAATCTCATTCCGTTAGCCATAAAAGAAACTCACAGACATTTGGAATGACATTTAAAGTTAGCTATTATAAAAAAATAAGAATTCTATATTTAATGTATGCACTATGTTAATTTATCATATCAGTCACATGTCCGTACACCATTATATCATGGCTTGCATTTTGGCATCATCTACAGACAGATTACTGCACTCTACACAAGACTAAGGCCAGTACTTTCAACTATAATCACCTTGTTCCAGGATATAAAATTACAATGAGATTCTTTCAATAACACTTACATACATACATACATACATACATACATACATACATACATACATACATACATGCAAGTCTAACGTTTACCTAGTGATCAAACTTCTGTAAATGGCGGGAAAGAAACACGAACAGTAGCGGCAGTAACTGTTGTAGCGGCAGTAACTGTTGTAGGGGCAGTAACTGTTGTAGGGGCAGTAACTG
>NW_024718226.1:0-26971 GCF_018991925.1 Homarus americanus
TCAGTGTGGCTTCGTTCCGGTGCATGTTGTATCAGAGAATTGTACGCAGGTGTCAGGTGTGCCTGGGAATGTCAGAGGTATGCCAGGGGTGTCAGTGAAGTACCTGGGAGTCTCAAGGTGTGCCTGGTATCGAGGTGTGCCTGGGAATATCGGAGGTGTGCCTGGGAATATCAGGTGTGCAGGGGGTGCCAGTGGAGTACCGTGGAGTCTCAAGGTGTGCCTGGAGTATCAGAGGTGTACCTGGGTGTCTCAGAGGTGAACCAGAGTGCAGTGCCTGGAGTGTCAGAGGTGTAAATGGGAGTGTGGAAGGTGTCCTGGGGAGTATCGGAGGTGTACTGCGAGTGTCAGAGGTGGCACCTGGAGTATCAGTGTGCGAGATGGGGAGGTGTACCTGGGGTGTCAGGGGGAGTGTAACTCAGGAGTGTCGGGATGTGGTTGGGAGATGTAGAGGTGTGCCAGGGAGTGTCAGTGGAGTAGCAGGAGTCTCAAGGTGTGCCTGGGGTATCAGAGGTGTACCTGGGAATATCGAAAGGTGTACCTGGAATATCGGAGGTGTGCCTGGGAGGTTCAGAGGTGTACCTGGGAGTGTCAGAGAGTGTACCAGGGGTGTCAGAGAATGCCTAGGAGTGTCAGAGGTGTGCCTGGGGTGTCAGAGAGTGTGCCTAGGAGTATCGGAGGTTTACCTGGGAGTTCAGGTTAGCAGAGTGTCAGGAGGCGGACCATCAGAGGTGTGCCTGAGAGTGTCAGAGTGTGCAAGTGTCAGAGGTGTGCAAGTCTCAGGGTGTGCCTGGGTATCAGGTGTGCAGAGATGTCGGAGTGTGCAGGATATCGAGGTATGCCAGGGAGTGTCAGAGGTGTACCTGGAGTCTCAGAGGTGAACCAGGAGTGTCAGAGGGTACCAGAGGTGTCAGAAGGTGCCTGGGTATCAGTGGTGTGCCTGAGGTATCGAGTGTACCTGGGAGTGTCAGAGGTGTGCCTGGGAGTGTGGGGTGTGCCTGGGGGTGTCAGGGTACCTGGGATTGTCAGAGTGTACCTGGCAGTGTCAGAGGTGTACCAGGGGTGTCAGAGATGTACCTGGGGTGTCAAGGGTGTATCTGGGAGTGTCGGACGTGTACCTGGGAGTGTCAGGGTGTGCCAGGGAATGTCAGTGGAGTGCTTGGGAGTGTCAGAGGTGTGCCTGGGAGTGTCAGAGGGTGTGTACCTTGGAGTGTCAGAGGTGTGCCTGGGTGGCAGGAGGTGTGCCTGGGGTGTCGGAGGTGTGCCTGGAGGAGTGTGAGAGTGTGCCTGGGGTGTCGGGTGCCTGGGGTGTCAGGTGTGCCTGGCAGTGTCAGCAGTGTGCCTGGGGAGTGTCAGAGGTGTGCCAGGGAATATCAGTGGGTGCCTGGGAGTCAGAGGTGTGCGAGTGTCAGAGGTGTGCGAGTGTCAAGGTGTGCGAGTGTCAGAGTGTGCCAGCAGATGTCAGAGTGTGCATCGGATTATCAGGGGCGTGCAAGTTGTCGGAGGTGTGCAGGTGTGTGGAGTGTGCCTGGGGTGTCAGGGTGTGCCTGGGAGTGTCGGAGTGTGCCTGGGGTATGAGAGTGTTCCTGGGGTGTCGAGGTGTTCCTGGGAGTGTCGGAGGTGTACCTGGCAGTGTCAGCGGTGTGCCTGGGGTGTGTGGTGTGCCTGGGGTGTCTGAGGTGTGCGGAGTGTCCAGGTGTACAAGGGATCAGTGGAGTGCCTGGGAGTGTCAGAGGTGTACTAGGAGTGTCAAGAGATGGCCTGGGGTGTCATAGGTGTGCCTGGGGTGTCAGAGGTGTGCCTGGGGAGTGTCAGAGGTGTGCCTTGGGTGTCAGAGGAGGTGCTGGGAGTTCAGGAGGTGTGCCTGGGGGTAAGAGTGTGCACAGGTGTGTCAGAGGTGTAGCAGGAGTGTCGGAGGTGTTTGCCTGGGGTGTCAGAGGTGTGTGGGTGTAGGGGTGTGCTGGGTATCAGCAGTGTGCCTGCAGGAGTGTCAGAGGTGTGCCTGGGGTATCACAGGTGTGCCTGGAGTGTCAGGGTGTGCCTAGGGTGTCAGAGGTGTGCCTGGGGTGTCAGGTTGTACCTGGGGAGTGTCAGGCGCAAGTGTCAGAGGTGTGCAGAATCCAGAGGTGTGCCTAGGTGTCAGGGAGGTGTGCAAGGATTGTCAGAGTATACAGAGTCAGTGGAGTGCCTGGGTCTCAGGGTGTGCCTGGGAGTATCGAAGGTGTGCCCTGGGATATCGGAGGTGTACTTGGGAATATCAGTGTGCCAGGGTGCCGGTGGAGTGCCTTGGGTCTCAAGGGTGTGGAGTATCAGAGTGTGCCTGGGGTGTCTCAAGTGAGACCAGGGAGTGTCAGGGAGTGCCTGGGGTGTGTCAGGTGTAAATGGGGAATTATCGGAGGTGTACCTGGGAGTATCGGAGGTGTACCTGGGAGTGTCAGAGGTGTGCCTGGGGTATCAGAGGTGTACCTGGGTAGTGTCAGAGGTGCACCAGGTGTCAGGTGTGACTGGGAGTGTCAGGTGTGGTGGGGGATGTTGGGGTGTGCAGAAGGTGTCAATTGGGAGTGCTTGGTCTCAAGGTGTACCTGGGGTATCAGAGGTGTACCTGGGAATATCAGAGGTGTGCCAGAGATATCAGGTGTGCCTAGGAGTGTCAGAGGTGTGCAAGTGTCAGAGGTGTACCAGAGTGTCAGAGGAATACCTAGGAGTGTCAAGGTGT
Source organism: Homarus americanus (assembly GCF_018991925.1). Lineage (NCBI taxonomy): Eukaryota > Metazoa > Arthropoda > Malacostraca > Decapoda > Nephropidae > Homarus > Homarus americanus. Next base: position 2,714 of record NW_024718226.1, read on the forward strand.
ACTCAGGAGTGTCAGAGGTGTGCCTAGGAGTATCAGAGGTTTACCTGGGAGTGGAGTTGTACCTGGGAGTGTCGGAGGCGGACCTGGGAGTGTCAGAGGTGTGCCTGGGAAGTATCAGAGGTGTACCTAAGTGTCAGAGGTGTGCAGAGTCTCAATGGTGTGCAGGGTATCGGAGGTGTGCAGATATCAGGTGTACAGAGATATCGAGGTATACCAGGAGTGTCAGAGGTGTGCCTGGGAGTCTCCAGGAGGTGAACCAGGAGTGTCAGAGGAGTACTGAGGTGTCAGAGATGTGCCTGGAGTATCAGGAGGTGTGCCTGGGGTATCGGAGGTGTGCCTGGGGTGTCAGAGGTGTGCCTGGGGTGTGGGAGGTGTGCCTGGGGTGTCACCAGGGTGCCTGGGATTGTCAGAGGTGTACCTGGCAGTGTCAGGTGTGCCAGGGGTGTCAGAGATGTACCTGGGAGTGTCAGAGGTGTATCTGGGAGTGTCGGACGTGTGCCTGGGGATGTCAAAGTGTGCAGGGAGTCCAGTGGAGTGCTTAGTTAGTCAGAGTGTGCACCTGGGAGTGTCAGGGTGTTCTGGCAGTTCAGAGTGTGCGAGTTGTGGAGGTGTGCCTGTGTCAGGGTGTACATGGGAGTGTGGAGGTGTGCTTGGGTGTGGGGTGTGCCTGGAGTGTCAGGTGTACCTGGAGTGTCAGTGGTGCTTAGAGTGTCAGAGTGTGCCAGGATATCAGTGGGTGCCTGGGAGTGTCAGGGTGTGCCTGGGAGTGTCAGGTGAACCTGGGGGTGTCAAGGTGTACATGGGAGTGTCAGAGGTGTGCCTTGGGTGTCAGGGTGTGCCTTGGGTGTCAGGGGCGTGCCTGGGAGTGTCCAGGTGTGCCTCGGAGTGTGAGAAGTGTGCCTGGGTGTCGGAGGTGTGCAGGTGTCGGAGGTGTACCTGGGGTATGGGAAGTGTGCCTGGGAGTGTCAGGTGTTCCTGGGAGTGTCGGGTGTGCCTGGTGTCAGCGGTGTGCCTGGGAGTGTCAGCAGGTGTGCCTGGGAGTGTCTGAGGTGTGCCTGGGAGTGTCAGAGGTACAGAATGTCAGTGGAGTGCCTGGGGAGTGTCAGAGGTGTGACTGGGAGTGTCAGAGGTGTGCCTGGGAGTGTCATAGGTGTACCAGGGTGTCAGAGGTGTGCCTGGGAGTGTCAGAGGTGTGCCTTGGAGTGTCAGAGGTGTGCCTGGGAGTTTCAAGGTACAGTGTAAGAGTGTGCCTGGGGTGTGTCAGGTGTAGATGGGAGTGTCAGGAGGTGTGCAGGTGTCAGAGGTGTGCTTGGGGTGTCAGAGATGTGACTGGAATATCAGCGGTGTGCAAGTGTCTGGGGTGTGCCTGGCGGTGTCAGGGTGTGCCGGGCAGTGTCAGCGGTGTGCCTGGGGGTGTCAGGGGTGCACCTGGAGTGTCAGAGGTGTGCCAGGGAATGTCAGTGGAGTACCTGGGGTGTCAAGGTTGTGCCTGGGAGTGTCAGGGTGTCCTGGGGTGTCAGAGGTGTGCCTGGGGAGTGTCAAGGTGTGCCTGGGAGTGTCAGAGGTGTGCCTGGGGTGTCGCCGGTGTCCTGTGAGTGTTAGAGGTGTATCAGGGTGACAGAGTGCCTGGGGTGTCAGAGGTGTACCTAAGTGTGAGAGTGTGCCTGGGGTGTCTGGGGTGTGCCTGTGAGTGTCAGAGTGTGCCTGTGAGTGTCAGGGGTGTGCCAGGGTGTCAGTGGTGCCTGGGTGTGTCAGAGTGTGCCTTGGAATGTCAGAGATGTGCCTGGGAGTGTCAGAGGTGTGCCTGGGGTGTCGGAGGTGTGCCTGGGGTGTCGGAGGTGTAGATGGGAGTGTCGGAGGTGCAGTGTCAGAGGTGTGCTTGGGGTGTCAGAGGTGTGCCTGGTAGTGTCAGCGGTGTGCCTGGGAGTGTCTGAGGTGTGAGTGCCAGAGGTGTGTGGGAGTGTCAGGTGTTCCTTGGAGGTCTGGGGTGTACCTGTGAGTGTCAGGGGTGTGCCTGGGGTGTCAGAGGTGGCATGGGTGTCAGAGGTGTGCCTGGGAGTGTCAGGGTGTGCTTGGCAGGTGTCAGACGTGTACCTGGGAGTGTCAGAGGTGTGCCCAGGGTGTGAGAGGTGTGCCTGGGGAGTGTGAGGTGTGCCTGGGAGTGTCGAGGTGTACCTGGGGTGTCGGAGGTGTGCCTGGGGTGTGTGAGAGTGTGCCTGGGGTGTGGAGAGTGTGCCTGGGGGTGTGAGGTGTGCCTGGGGTGTGAAGTGTGCCTGGGGTGTCAGGAGGTGTGCCTGGGGAGTGTCAGGGTGTGCCAGGGAATGTTCAGTAAGTGCCTGGGAGTGTCAGAGGTGTAACAGGGAGTGTCAGAGGTGTGCCTGGGAGTGTCACAGGTGTGCCTGGGAGTGTCTAGGTGTACCAGGGAATGTCAGTGGGGTACCTGGGTGTGGGGTGCCTGGAGTGTCTAGTGTCAGACGTGTGCACGAGTGTCAGAGGTGTGCCTGGGAGTGTGAGAGGTGTGCCTGGGGTGTGAGAGTGTGCCTGGGGTGTCAGAGGTGTGCCTGGTGTCGGGTTGTGCCTGGCAGTGTCAGCGGTGTGCCTGGGGTGTCAGAGGTGTGCCAGGGAATGTCAGTGGGTACCTGGGGAGTGTCAGGGGGTGCCTGGGGTGTCAGAGGTGTGCAGCAGGTGTCAGAGGTGTGCCTGGGAGTGTCATAGGTGTGCTGAGGTGTCGGAGGTGTGCCTGGGGAGTGTGAGGATGTTCCTGGGGAGTGTAAGAATTAACAAATTGTCAGAGTGTGCCTAGATTAAGAAGTGTACCAGGGGTTTCGGAGGTGTGCTTGGGAGTGTCAGAGGTGTGCCTGGGAGGTTAAGAGTGTGCCTGGAGTGTGTCTGAGGTGTGCCTGGCAGTGTCTGGGTGTGCCTGGCAGTGTCTGGGGGTGTATCAGGGAGTGACAGAGTGCCTGGGCGTGTCCAGGTGTGCCGGGAGTGACTGGGGAGCCTGTGGAGTGTCAGAGGTGTGCACTGTGTCAGGGTGTGGGAAGTGTCAGTGGAGTACCAGGGGAGTGTGAGAGGTGTGCCTGGGGTGTCCAGAGGTGTGCCTGGGGTGTCAGAGGTGTGCTGGGAGTGTCTGAGGTGTGCCTGGGTGTCTGAGGGTGTGCCTGGCGGTGTCTGAGGTGTGCCTGGCGGTGTGGGGTGTGTCAGGGGTGACAGGAGGTGCCTGGGCGTGTCTGCAGGTGTGCCTGGGGTGTCAGAGGTGTGCACAGGGTGACTGTGGTGTGCCTGTGGAGTGTCAGAGGTGTGCACTGAGTGTCAGGGGTGTGCCCAGGGTGTCAGTGGTGCCAGGGAGTGTCAGAGGTGTGCCTGAGGGTGACTGGGGTGTACCTGTGAGTGTCAGGGTGTGCCTTTGAGTGTCAGGGGTGTGCCAGGAAGTGTCAGTGGAGTGCCAGGGTGTGAGAGGTGTGACCAGGAGTGTCAGAGGTGTGCGAGTGTCAGGGGGTGTGCAAGTGTGTGAGGTGTGCACCAGGGTGTCTGGGGTGTGCCTGTGTCTGGGGTGTGCCTGTGGTGTGGGGTGCTGGGGGTGTGACAGAGGAGTGCCTGGGCGTGTCTGGGTGTGCCTGGGGTGTGTGGAGTGTGCCTGGAGTGTCAGAGGGTGTGCCTAGGGTGTCGGTGTGTGCCTGGGGTGTACAGGAGTACCTGGGATTGTCAGAGGTGTGCCTGGCAGTGTCAGGTGTGCTGGGGTGTCAGAGAATGTGCCTGGGGAGTGTCAGAGGTGTGTGTGGGGAGTGTCGGACGTGTGGGTGTCAGAGGTGTGCAGGGAATGGCAGTGGAGTACCTAGGAGTGTCAGGGTGTCTGGGAGTGTCAGAGTGTGCCTTGGGTGTCAGAGGTGTGCCTGTTGGTGTCAGAGGTGTGCCTGGGGTGTCAGAGGTGTGCAGTGTGAGGTGTGCCCCGGGTGTGGGGTGTGCCTGGGAGTGTGGGGTTTACTGGCAGTGTCAGCGGTGTGCCTGGGGTCAGGGGTGTGCCAGGGAATGTCGGTGGAGTACCTGGGAGTGTCAAGGTGTACATGGGAGTGTCAGAGGTGTAACTGGAGTGACGGCGGTGTGCCTGGGAGTGTCAGGAGGTGTGCCTGGGGTGTTTGAAGTGAACCTGGGCGTCAGCGGTGTGCCTTGGAGTGTCGGAGGTGTGCCTGGGGTGTCAGGTGTGCTTGGGGGTGTTAGAGGTGTACCTGGGGTGTCAGCGGTGTGCCTGGGGGTGTTGGGGTGTGCCTGGGAGTGTCAGACGTTCTAGGTGTCAGGAGGTGCACTTGGGGTGTCAGAGGTGCATGGTGTCTGGGGTGTGCCTGGGGTGTCTGGGGTGTGCCTGCGGTGACTGAGGTGTACCTGGTGACTGAGGTGTGGCGTGTCAGCAGTGTGCCTGGGGAGTGTCGTGCACTTGGGAGTGTGAGGTGTATCAGGGAAGGACAAAGGTACTGGGGTGTTGGAGCTGTACCTGGGGTGTCAGAGAGGTGTGCCTGGGTGTGTGGCAGGTGTCAGAGGTGTGCCTGGGTGTGAGGTGTGCCTGGGGTGTCAGAGATGGACCTGGCAGTGTCAGCGGGTGCTGGGGGTGTCAGAGGTGTACCAGGGAATGTCAGTGGAGTGCCTGTGAGTGTCAGGGTGCCTGGGAGTGTCAGAGGTGTGCCTTGGGTGTCAGAGTTAGAGTGTCAGGGTGGTGTCGGAGGTGTACCTGGGGAGTGTGAAGTGTGCCGGGTGTAGAAGTGCACCTGGGGAGTGTCGGAGGTGTGCCTGGGGTGTAGAGTGTCCAGGGAGTTTCGGAGGTGTGCTTAGGGTCAGAGGTGTACCTGGGAGGTTAAGAATTGTACCTAGGAGTGTGTCTGGTGTGCCTGGCAGTGTCTGAGGTGTGCCTGGCAGTGTCAGCAGTGTGCCTGGGGAGTGTTAAGTGTCGGGGGTGACAGAGGAGTACCTAGGGTGTCAGAGGTGCCTAGGAGTGTGAGAAGTGGACCTGGGGTGACTGGGGTGTGCCTGTAGTGTCAGAGGTGTGCCTGTGGGTGTCAGGGGTGTACCAGAGTGTCAGTGGAGTGCCAGAGTGTCAGAGTTAGGTGTCAAGTGTGCACCGGAGTGTCAGAGGTGTGCCTGGGGTGTCTGAGGTGTGCCTGGGGTGTCACTGGTGTGCCTGGCAGTGTCTGGTGTGCCTGGCAGTGAGAGGTGTATCAGGGGAGTGACAGAGGGGTACCTAGGCGTGTCAGAGGGTATGCCTGGGAGTGTCAGGTGTGCCTGGAGTGTCAGAGGTGTGCCTGGGGTGTCGGATGTGTGCCTGGGGTGTCACAGGAGTGCCTGGGATTGTCAGAGGTGTACCTGGCAGTGTCAGAGGTGTGCCTGGGAGTGTCAAGATGTGCCTGGAGTGTCAGAGGTGTATGTGGGAGTGTCGGACGTGTACCTGGGGAGGTGTACCAGGGAATGTCAGTGGAATATGGGGGTGTCAGAGGTGTACCTGGGAGTGTCAGAGGTGTGCCTTAGGAGTGTCAGAGGTGTGCCTATTAGTGTCAGAGGTGTGCCTGGGAGTGTCAGAGGTGTGCCTGGGGGTGTGAGAGTGTGCCTGGGGTGTCGGAGGTGTGCCTGGGGTGTATGAGGTTTGCCTGGCAGTGTCAGCAGTGTGCCTGGGAGTGTCAGAGGTGTGCCAGGGGTGTCAGTGGAGTGCCTGGGGAGTGTAAGGTGTACATGGGGTGTCAGAGGTGCACTTGGGGTGTCAGGGGCACTGCAGGTGTCTGGTGTACCAGGGAATGTCAGTGGAGTACTGGGGTGTCAAGGTGTACATGGGTGTCAGAGGTGTAACTGGGAGTGACGGCGGTGTACCTGGGAGTGTCGGAGGTGTACTGGGGTGTTTGAAGTGAACCTGGGCGTGTCGGCAGTGTGCCTTGAGTGTCGAGGTGTGCCTGGGGAGTGTCAGAGGTGTGCTTGGGAGTGTTAGAGGGTGTGCCTGGGGTGTCAGCGGTGTGCCTGGGAGTGTGTGAGGTGTGCCTGGGTGTCAGACGTGTGTCTAAGTGTCAGAGGTGCACTTGGGGTGTCAGAGTGCACTGAGGTGTCTGGTGTGCCTGGGAGTGTCTGGTGTGCCTGGCAGTGACTGAGTGTGCCTGGCAGTGACTGAGGTGTAACTGGGATGTCAGCGGTGTGCCTGGGGTGTCAGCGGTGCACCTAGGAGTGTTAGGTGTATCAGGGGAAGGACAAGGGGTACCTGGTAGTGTTAGGGCTGTACCTGGGTGTCAGAGGTGTGCCCGGGGTGTTGGCGGTGTGCCTGGGGTGTCAGAGGTGTGCCTGGGAGTGTCAGAGGTGTGCCTGGGTGTCAGAGATGTGCCTGGCAGTGTCAGCGGTGTACCTGGGGTGTCAGAGGTGTTCCAGGGAATGTCAGTGGGTACCTGGGAGTGTCAAGGGAGTACCTGGGAGTGTCAGAGGTGTGCCTTGGGTGTCAGGGGTGTGCCTGGGGTGTCAGAGGTGTGCCTGGGAGTGTCGGAGGTGTACCTGGAGTTGAGGTGTACCAGGTGTAAGTGCACCTGGGGTGTCAGGTGTACCTGGGGTGTAAGAAGTGTACAGGGGTTTCGGAGGTGTACTTGGGAGTGTCAGAGGTGTACCTGGGAGGTTATGAAGTGTGCCTAGGGTGTGTCTGAGGTGTACCTGGCAGTGTCTGAGGTGTACCTGGCAGTGTCTGAGAATGTACCCAGTGTCAGCGTGTACCTGGGAGTGTCAGGGTGTACCTGGGGAGTGTTAGGGGTGTCAGGGAGTGACAGAGGGAGTACATGGGGTGTCAGGGTGTACCTGGGGAGTGTGAGAAGTGGACCTGGGGTGACTGGGGTGTGCCTGTGAGGTGTCAGAGGTGTACCTGTGGGAGTGGGGTGTACCAGGAGTGTCAGTGGAGCATGGGGGTCAGGGGTGTGCCGGAGTGTCAGAGTGTATCTGGGTGTCAGAGGTGGCACTGGCAGTGTCTGAGGTGTACCTGGCAGTGTCTGGGGTGTACCTGGCAGTGTCTGGGGTGTACCTGGCAGTGTGGGGGTGTATCAGGGGTGACAGAGGGAGTGCCTAGGCGTGTCAGAGGTGTACCTGGGAGTGTCAGAGGTGCCTGGAAGTGTCAGAGGTGTACCTGGGGTGTCGGATGTGTGCCTGGGAGTGTCACGGAGTGCCTGGGATTGTCAGAGGTGTACCTGGCAGTGTCAGGTTGTACCTGGGAGTGTCAGAGATGTACGGGGTGTCAGAGGTATTCTGGGACGGACGTGCCTGGGAGTGTCAGAGTTGTACAGGGAATGTCAGTGGGTGCCTGGGGTGTCAGAGGTGTACCTGGGAGTGTCAGAGGTGTACCAGGGAATGTCAGTGGAGTGCCCAGAGTGTCATGGGTGTCTAGAGGTGTCAGGATGTACCTGGGTGTCAGAGGTGTATCTGGGGTGTCGGACGTGTGCCTAGGGTGTCAGAGGTGTACCAGGGAATTTCAGTGGAGTACCTGGGAGTGTCAGAGGTGCATCAGGGAGTGACAGGAGGTACCTAGGAGTGTCAGAGGTGTACTGGGTGTAGGGGTGTGCAGGGTGTCAGTGCAGGTACTGGGAGTCTCAAGGTGTGCCTGGGGTATCAGGTGTGCCTGAGGAATATCGGAGGTGTACCTGGGAATATCAGAGGTGGCCTGAGTGTCAGAGGTGTACTGGGGTGTCGGAGTGTGCCTGGGGTGTCACAGGGAGTGCCTAGGATTGTCAGATGTGTGCCTGGCAGTGACAGAGGAGTACCTAGGAGTGTCAGAGGTGTACCTAGGAGTGTGAGAAGTGGACCTGGGAGTGACTGGGGTGTACCTGTGAGTGTCAGAGGTGTACCTGTGAGTGGCAGGGGTGTACCAGGAAGTGTCAGTGGAGTACCAGGGAGTGTGAGAGGTGTACCTGGGAGTGTCAGAGGTGTACCTGGGAGTGTCAGAGGTGTACCTGGGAGTGTCTGAGGTGTACCTGGGAGTGTCTGAGTTGTACCTGGCAGTGTCTGAGGTGTACCTGGCAGTGTAAGAGGTGTATCAGGGAGTGACAGAGGAGTACCTAGGCGAGTCATAGGTGTACCTGGGAGTGTCAGAGGTGTACCTGGAAGTGTCAGAGGTGTACCTGGGAGTGTCGGATGTGTACCTGGGAGTGTCACAGGAGAACCTGGGATTGTCAGAGGTGTACCTGGCAGTGTCAGAGGTGTACCTGGGAGTGTCAGAGATGTACCTAGGAGTGTCAGAGGTGTATGTGGGAGTGTCGGACGTGTACCTGGGAGTGTCAGAGGTGTACCATGGAATGTCAGTGGAGTACTTCGGAGTGTCAGAGGTGTACCTGGGAGTGTTAGAGGTGTACCTTGGAGTGTCAGAGGTGTACCTGTTAGTGTCAGAGGTGTACCTGGGAGTATCAGAGGTGTACCTGGGAGTGTGACAAGTGTACCTGGGAGTGTCGGAGGTGTACCTAGGAGTGTAGGAGGTTTACCTGGCAGTATCAGCGGTGTACCTGGGAGTGTCAGAGGTGTACCAGGGAATGTCAGTGGAGTACCTGGGAGTGTCAAAGGTGTACATGGGAGTGTCAGAGGTGTACCTGGGAGTGTTTGAAGTGTACCTGGGCGTGTCGGCGGTGTACCTTGGAGTGTCGGAGGTGTACCTGGGAGTGTCAGAGGTGTTACTTGGGAGTGTTAGAGGTGTACCTGGGAGTGTCAGCGGTGTACCTGGGAGTGTTTGAGGTGTATCTGGGAGTGTCAGACGTGTGTCTAGGAGTGTCAGAGGTGCACTTGGGAGTGTCAGAGGTGCACCTTGGAGTGTCTGAGGTGTACCTGGGAGTGTCTGAGGTGTACCTGGCAGTGACTGAGGTGTACCTGGCAGTGTCTGAGGTGTAACTGGCAGTGTCAGCGGTGTACCTGGGAGTGTCAGCGGTGCACCTGGGAGTGTTAGAGGTGTATGAGGGAGTGACAAAGGAGTACGTAGGAGTGTTAGAGGTGTACCTGGGAGTGTCAGAGGTGTACCTGGGAGTGTTAGAGGTGTACATGGGAGTTTCAGAGGTGTACCTGGGAGTGTCAGCGATGTACCTGGCAGAGTCAGAGATGTACCTGGGAGTGTCAGAGGTGTACCTGGGAATATCGTAGGTGTACCTGGGAATATCGGAGGTGTACCTGGGAGTGTCAGAGGTGTACCTGGGAGTGTCGGAGGTGTACCTGGGAGTGTCACAGGAGTACCTGGGATTGTCAAAGGTGTACCTGGCAGTGTCAGACGTGTACCTGGGAGTGTCAAAGATGTACCTGGGAGTGTCAGAGGTGTATCTGGGAGTGTCTGAGGTGTACCTGGGAGTGTGAGAAGTGTACCTGGTAGTGTCGGAGGTGTACCTGGGAGTGTCGGAGGTGTACCTGGCAATGTCAGCGGTATATCTGGGAGTGTCAGAGGTGTACCAGGGAATGTCAGTGGAGTACCTGGGAGTGTCAAAGGTGTACCTGGGAGTGTCAGAGGTGTACCTGGGAGTGTCAGAGGTGTACCTTGGAATCTCGGAGGTGTACCTGGGAATATCGGAGATGTACCTAGGAGTGTCAGAAGTGTACCTGGGAGTGTCAGAGGTGTACCTAGGAGTATCAGAGGTTTACCTGGGAGTGTCGGAGTTGTACCTGGGAGTGTCGGAGGCGGACCTGGGAGTGTCACAGGAATACCTAGGATTGTCAGATGTGTACCTGGCAGTGTCAGAGGTGTACCTGGGAGTGTCAGAGATGTACCTGGAAGTGTCAGAGGTGTATCTGGGAGTGTCGGACGTGCACCGGGAGTGTCAGAGGTGTACCAGGGAATGGCAGTGGAGTATTTGGGGTGTCGAGTGTACCTGAGGTGAAGTGTGCAAGTGTCAGGTGTACCTGGGAGTGTGAAGTGTACCTGGGAGTGTCGGAGGTGTACCTGGGAGTGTCGGACTTGTAAACCTGGAGTGTCAGAGGTGTACCTGGGAGTGTCAGAGGTGTATCTGGGGTGTCGGAGGTGTACCTGGGGTGTGAAGTGTACCTGGGAGTGTCGGGTGTACCTGGGAGTGTCGGAGGTGTCTGGCAGTGTCACCGGTGTGCCTGGGAGTGTCAGAGGTGTGCCAGGGAATGTCAGTGGGTACCTGGGAGTGTCAAGGTGTACTGGGGTGTCGCAGGTGTGCCTGGGAGTGTCAGAGGTGTGCCTGGGAGTGTCGGAGGTGTACCTGGGAGTGTGAAGTGTACCAAGAAGTGCACCTGGGAGTGTCGGAGGTGTACCTGGTGTAGAAGTGTACCAGGAGTTTCGGAGGTGTGCTTGGGAGTGTCAGAGGTGTGCCTGGGAGGTTAGAAGTGTGCCTAGGGTGTGTCTGAGGTGTACCTGGCAGTGTATGAGGTGTGCCTGGCAGTGTCTGAGGTGTACCTGGCAGTGTCAGCTGTGTACCTGGGAGTGTCAGCGGTGTGCCTGGGAGTGTTAGAGGTGTATCAGGGAGTGACAGAGGAGTACATGGGGTGTCAGTGTACACAGGAGTGTGAAGTGGACCTGGGAGTGACTGGGGTGTCAGAGGTGTACCTGTGAGTGTCAGGGGTGTGCCAGGAGGTGTCAGTGGATTGCCAGGGGAGTGTCAGGGTGTGCCTGAGGTGTCAGGGTGTGCCTGGGGTGTCAGAGGTGTGCCTGGGGTGTCTGAGGGTGTGCCTGGGGTGTCTGAGGGTGTGCCTGGCAGTGTCTGGGGTGTGACCTGGCAGTGTAGAGGTGTATCAGGGGTGACAGAGGGTACCTGGGCGTGTCAGAGAGGTGGCCTGGGAGTGTCAGAGGTGTACCTGGAAGTGTCAGAGGTGTACCTGGGAGTGTCGGATGTGTACCTGGGAGTGTCACAGGAGTACCTGGGATTGTCAGAGGTGTACCTGGCAGTGTCAGAGGTGTACCTGGGAGTGTCAAAGATGTACCTTGGAGTGTCAGAGGTGTACCTGTTAGTGTCAGAGGTGTATGTGGGAGTGTCGGACGTGTACCTGGGAGTGTCAGAGGTGTACCAGGGAATGTCAGTGGAATACTTGGGGGTGTCAGAGGGTGTACCTGGGGAGTGTCAGAGGTGTGCTGGAGGTGTCAGAGGTGTGCCTGTTAGTGTCAGAGGTGTGCCGAGTGTCAGAGGTGTACCTGGGAGTGTGAGGAAGTGTGCCGGGAGTGTCGGAGGTGTGCCTGGGGTGTAGGAGGTTTACCTGGCAGTGTCAGCCGTGTACCTGGGAGTGTCAGTGGGTACCTGGGGTGTCAAGGTGTACATGGGGTGTCAGAGGTGTACCTGGGAGTGACGGCGGTGTGGGAGTGTCGGAGGTGTACCTGGGAGTGTTTGAAGTGTGCCTGGGCGTGTCGGCGGTGTGCAGCAGGTGTCGGAGGTGTGCCTGGGAGTGTTAGAGGGTGTGCTTGGGAGTGTTAGAGGTGTACATGGGAGTGTCAGCGGTGTACCTGGGAGTGTTTGAGATGTATCTGGGAGTGTCAGACGTGTGTCTAGGAGTGTCAGAGGTGCACTTGGGAGTGTCAGAGGTGCACCTTGCAGTGTCTGAGGTGTACCAGGGAATGTCAGTGGAGTACCTGGGAGTGTCAAAGGTGTACATGGGAGTGTCAGAGGTGTAACGTGTCAGACGTGTGTCTAGGAGTGTCAGAGGTGCACTTGGGAGTGTCAGAGGTGCCTTGGAGTGTCTGAGGTGTACTGGGGTGTCTGAGGTGTACCTGGCGGCTGAGGTGTACTGGCAGTGTCTGAGGTGTAACTGGCAGTGTCAGCGGTGTACCTGGGAGTGTCAGCGGTGCACCTGGGAGTGTTAGAGGTGTATCAGGGGAGTGACAAGGAGTACCTAGGGTGTTAGAGGTGTGCCTGGGGTGTCAGAGGGTGTGCCTGGGGTGTTGGGGTGTGCCTGGGGAGTGTCAGAGGTGTGCCTGGGAGTGTCAGGTGTGCTTGCAGGGTGTCAGAGATGCACTGGGGTGTCAGAGGTGGCCTGGGAATATCGTATGTGTACCTGGGAATATCGGAGGTGTACTGGGAGTGTCAGAGTGTACCTGGGAGTGTGGAGGTGGTGTACGCAGAATTGTCTGGGAGTACCTGGGAATTGTCAAAGGTGTACCTGGCAGTGTCAGACGTGTACCTGGGAGTGTCAGAGATGTACCTGGGAGTGTGAGAGGTGTCTGGGGTGTCGGAGGTGTGGGGTGTGAGAAGTGTGCCTGGGAGTGTCGGAGGTGTGCCTGGGAGTGTCGGAGGTGTACCTGGCAATGTCAGCGGTGTACCTGGGGAGTGTCAGATGTGCCAGGGAATGTCACTGGAGTACCTGGGTGTCAAAGGTGTGCCTGGGGTGTCAGAGGTGTGCCTGGGGAGTGTCAGAGGTGTACCTTGGAATCTCGGAGGTGTACCTGGGAATATCGGGAGATGTACCTAGGGTGTCAGAGTGTACCTGGGGTGTCGTAGGAGTACCAGGGAGTGTCAGAGGAATACCGAGGAGTGTCAGAGGGTGTACCTGGGGTGAGAAGTGTACGCAAGTGTCGGAGGTTTTGCCTGGGAGTGTCGGAGGTGTACAGCAGTGTCAGAGGTGTACCTGGGAGTGTCAGAGGTGTACCAGGGAATGTCAGTGGGAGTACCAGGGAGTGTCAAAGTGCCTGGGAGTGTCAGAGGGTGTGCCTGGGGTATCAGAGGTGTACCGGGGAGTGTCAAGGTGTGCCTGGGGTGTCAGAGGTGTACCTGGGGAGGTCAGGGTGTGCCTGGGGTGTCAGGAGGTGTACCTGGGGGTGACGGCGGTGTACCTGGGGAGTGTCTGAGGTGTGCCTGGGGTGTCAGTGGTGTGCCTGGGAGTGTCAGAGGTGCACTTGGGGTTATCAGAGAGGTGCTGTAAGGTGTCTGAGGTGTACTAAGGAGTGTCTGAGGTGCACCTGGATGTGTCTGAGGTGTGCCTGGCAGATCATCGGCGGTGTGTACCTGGGAGTGTCGGCGGTGCACCTGAGGAGTGAAGTGTATCGGGAGGTGACAAGGGTACCTGGGAGTGTCAGAGGTGTGCCTGGGGTGCTATAGGTGTGCCTGGGGGTGTCAGAGGTGTACCTGGGGTGTCAAGGTGTGCCTGGGGAGTGTCAGAGATGTACCTCAGAGTGTTAGCGGTGTATCTGGGAGCCATCGGACGACATGCCTGGGAGTGTCAGAGGTGTGCCAGGGAATATCAGTGGGTACCTGGGAGTATCAGAGGGTGTACCACCAGAAGTGTCAAAAGAGGCCTGAGGGGAGGTCATAGGTGTACCTGGGAGTGTAAGAGGTGTACCTGGGAGTGTCAGAGGTGTACCTTGGGTGTCAGATGTGTGCCTGGGAATGTGGGAGGTGTACCTTGGGGTGTAAGAGTGTGCCTGGGAGTGTCAGGTGTAGATGGGAGTGTCAATTGTACCTGGAAGTGTCAGAGGGTGTACTTGGGAGTGTCAGAGGTGTACCCACCCAGGAGTGTCAGCAGTGTACCTGGAAGTATCTGAGGTGTACTTGCAGTGTCTGAAGTGTACCTGGCAGTGTCAGCGGTGTACCTGGGGTGTCAGTGGTGCACCTGGGAGTGTCAGAGGGTGTGCACGGAATGTCGGTGGAGTACACAAGTGTCAAAGGGTGTACACAGGAGTATGGGAATTGTACCTGCAAATTGTCAGAGGGTGTACCTGGGAGTGTAAGAAGTGTACTAGAGGTGTAGAGGTAATGCCTGGGAGTGGGGTGTGCCTGTGAGTGTCAGAGGTGTGCCTGTGGTGTCAGGGGTGTACCAGGGGTGTCACTGGAGTACTGGGAGTGTCAGAAGTGGTGTGCCTTGGAATGTCAGAGGTGTGCCTGGGGAGTGTCAGAGGAGGTGTGCAAGTGTCAGGTGTGCCTGGGAGTGTAAGGGTGTGTCTGAAGTGTGCCTGGGAGTGTCAGAGAGGTGTACCTAGGAGTATCAGGGGTTACCTGGGAGTGTCGGGAGGCGGACCTGCTGGGAGTGTCAAGGAGGCGAGGCCACCAGAATTAATCAGAGAGTGGCCTCAGAGTATCAGAGGTGTACCTGGGAGTGTCAGAGGTGTACCTGGGAATGTCAGGAGGTATACCCAGGGAGTGTCAGTGAAATTGCCTGGGAGTGTCAAGGTGTGCCTGGGAGTATCGGAGTGCTGGGGTATCGGAGGTGTGCAGGATATCAGGTGTACTGGTGAGGTATCGGTCAGTGCCTGGGAGTCTCAAGAGACATGCCTGGGAGTGTCAGAGGTGTGCAGGGAATGTCCGGTGGGTGCCTGGGAGTGTCAGAGGTGTGCTGGGGAGTGTCACAGGCCAGGTGTCAGAGGTGTGCCTGGGGTGTCAGAGGTGTGCCTGGATGTGTCAGAGGTGTACCTGGGAGTGTGAGAGGTGCTGGGTGTCGGAGGTGTGCCTGGGAGTGTCGGAGGGTGTACCTGGCAGTGTCAGGTGTACCTGGGAGTGTCAGAGGTGTACCAGGGAATGTCAGTGGGTACCTGGGAGTGTCAAAGTGCCTGGGAGTGTCAGGGGTGTGCAGGGGTATCAGGGGTGTGCAAAGGGTGTCAAAGGTGTGCCTGGGTGTCAGAGGGTGTGCCTGGGGGTGTCAGGGTGTGCCTGGGGTGTCAGAGGTGTACCTGGGGTGACAGCGGTGTGCAGGGTGTCTAGAGGTGTACAAGGGTGTCAGAGGTGTGCTAGGGTGTCAGAGGTGCACTTGGGAGTATCAGAGAGGTGCACCAGCAGGTGTCTGAAAGTGCATACTGCAAGGTGTCTGAGGTGCACCTGGCAGTGTCAGGGTGCCTGGCAGTGTCTGAGGTGTAACTGGCAGTGTCAGTGTACCTGGGAGTGTCAGCGGTGCACCTGGGGAGTGTTAGAGGTGTCAGGGGGTGACAAGGGAGTGCCTAGGGTGTCAGAGGTGTACCTGGGAGTGCTATGGGGTGTGCCTGGGAGTGTCAGAGGTGTTGTGCAGGGGTGTCAAGTGTACCTGGGGAGTGTCGGAGGTGTACCCTGGGGAGTGTCACGGTACCTGGGATTGTCCAAGGTGCTGGCAGTGTCAGACATTGTGTTCACAAGGAGTGTCAGAGATGTACGCAAATTGTCAGAGGAATTGTATCTGGGAGTGTCAGGTGCTGCAAATTGTAAGTGTACCTGGGAGTGTCAGGTGTACCTGGGGTATGGAGGTGTACCTGGCAATGTCAGCTGAATTGTACCTGGGAGTGTCAGATGTGTAGGAATGTCAGTGGAGTACCTGGGAGTGTCAAAGGTGTACTGGGAGTGTCAGGAGGTGTGCCTGGGAGTGTCAGAGGTGTACCTTCAGATCAGAGGTGTACCTGGGAATATCCCGGAGATATTACTAGAGATTGTCTGAAGTGTGCCTGGGGAGTGTCGGAGGAGTACCAGGGAGTGTCGGGAGGCGGACCTGGGGTGTCAGAGGTGTACCTAGGGGTATCAGAGAGGTTTGCACCAGGAGTGTCGGAGATGTACCAGGAGTGTCAAAGGCGGACCTGGGAGGTGTCAGAGAGTGTACCTCAGAGTATCAAGAGGTGTACTTACAAGTGTCAGAGGTGTACACAGGAATGTCAGAGGTATACCAGGGAGTGTCAGTAAATTACCTAAGTGTCAAAGGTGTACCTGGGGTATCGGAGGTGTACCTGGGAGTATCAGGTGTGCCTGGGAATATCGGAGGTAGATGAGTGTCAGTCGAGTGCCTGGGAGTGCTCAAGGTGTACTGGGAGTGTCAGAGGTGTACCAGGGAATGTCGGTGGTGCCTGGGGTGTCAGAGGTGTGCCTGGGGTGTCACAGGTGTGCCTTAGATTATTGTCAGAGGTGGCTGCCTGGGAGTGTCAGAGGTGTAACTGGAAGTGTCAGAGTGTACCTGGGAGGTAGCAGGAAGTGTACCTGGGGAGTGTCGGAGGTTTGCCTGGGAGTGTCGGAGGTGTGCCTGGCAGTGTCAGAGGAGGTGTACGCAAGTGTCAGAGGTGTGCCAGGGAATGTCAGTGGAGTACCAGGGGTGTCAAGGGAGTACCTGGGGTGTCAGAGGTGTGCCTGGGAGTATCAGAGGTGTACCGGGGGAGTGTCAAGGTGTGCCTGGGGTGTCAGAGGAGGTGTACCTGGGGAGGTCAGAGGTGTGCCTGGGAGTGTCAGAGGTGTGCCTGGGAGTGACGGCGGTGTGCCTGGGAGTGTCTGAGGTGTAACTGGGAGTGTGGTGGTGTGCCTAGGAGTGTCAGAAGAGGTGCCCAGGAGTAATCAGAGGTGCACCTTGGAGTGTCTGAGGTGTACCTGGGAGTGTCTGAGTGCCTGGATGTGTCTGAGGTGTACCTGGCAGTGTCGGTGTGCCTGGGGTGTCGGCGGGTGCCTGAGGTGTTAGAGGTGTATCGGGGGTGACAAGGGAGTACCTTTTAGAGGTGTCAGAGGTGTGCCTGGGGTGCTGTATGGGTGTGCCTGGGAGTGTCAGGAGGTGTGCCTGGGAGTGTCAAGGTGTACTGGGGTGTCAGAGATGTGCCTCAGAGTGTTGGCGGTGTATGGGAGTGTCGGACGTGTGCAGGAGTGTCAGAGGTGTACCCAGAGGTGTCAGTGAGTATAGGGGTATCAGAGGTGTACCTGGGAGTGTCAGAGGTGTACCAGGGGTGTCATAGGTGTGCCTGGGGTGTCAGAGGTGTACCTGGGGTGTCAGAGGTGTACCTTGGGTGTCAGATGTGTGCCTGAGATGTGGGGAGGTGTACCTGGGAGTGTAAGAGTGTACCTGGGGTGTCGGAGGGTGTGAATGGGAGTGTCGGAGGTGTACCTGGAAGTGTCAGAGGTGTACTTGCAGGGTGTCAGAGGGGTGTGCCTGGGAGTGTCAGCGGTGTGCCTGGAAGTGTCTGAGGTGTGCTTGCGGTGTCTGGGGAGTGTACCTGGCAGTGTCAGCGGTGTGCCTGGGAGTGTCAGTGGTGCACCTGGGAGATGTCAGAGGTGTACCACAGAATGTCGGTGGGTAGGAGTCTCAAGGTGTACCTGGGAGTGTCAGAGGTGTACCTGGGAGTGTCAGAGGTGTGCCTGGGAGTGTAAGAAGTGTACTAGGGTGTGGGGAGTGTACCTGGGAGTGTCTGGGGTGTGCTGTGAGTGTCAGAGGGTGTACCTGTGAGTGTCAGGGTGTGCCAGGAGTGTCACTGGGTGCCTGGGAGTGTCAGAGGTGTACCTTGGAATGTCAGAGGTGTGCCTGGGAGGTGTCAGAGAGGTGTGCAGGGGTATCGGAAGTGTACCTGGAGTGTAAGGAATTGTACCTGGGAGTGTCAGGAGGTGTACTGCCAGGGTGTCAGAGGTGTACCTAGGAGTATCAGAGGTTTACCTGGGAGTGTCAGAGGCGGACCTGGGAGTGTCGGAGGCGGACCTGGGAGTGTCAGAGGTGTACCTCAGGTATCAGAGAGGTGTACCTGGGAGTGTCAGAGGTGTACCTGGGAATGTGTCAGAGGTATACCAGGGGAGTGTCAGTGAAGTGCCTGGAGTGTCAAAGGTGTACCTGGGAGTATCGGAGGTGTACTGGGAGTAATTGGAGGTGTACTGGGAATATCGGAGGTGTACCAGGTGGTGTCAGTCGAGTACCTGGGGTCTCAAGGGTAATACGCAAGGGTGTCAGAGGTGTACCAGGGGAATGTCAGTGGGTACCTGGGAGTGTCAGAGGTGTGCAAGTGTCACAGGTGTGCCTTGGAGTGTCAGAGAGTGTACGCAAGGAGTGTCAGAGGTGTACCTGGATGTGTCAGAGGTACCTGGGGAGTGTGAGAAGTGTACGCAGGGTGTCGGGAATTGTGCAGGGTGTCGGAGGTGTACTGGTGTCAGAGGTGTACCTGGGAGGTGTCAGAGGTGTGCCAGGGAATGTCAGTGGAGTACCTGGAGTGTCAAGGGAGTACCTGGGAGTGTCAGAGGTGTACCTGGGGTAATCAGGGGGTGTGTACCAGGGGTGTCAAAGGTGTACCTGGGGTGTCAGAGGTGTACAGGGAGTGTCAGAGGTGTACCTGGGGTGTCAGAGGTGTACCTGGGAGTGACAGCAGTGTGCCTGGGGTGTCTGAGGTGTGCCTGGGAGATTGTCAGGGAGGTGTGCCTGGGAGTGTCAGAGGTGCACTTGGGAGTATCAGGGTGCCTTGGAGTGTCTGAGGGTGTGCCTGGGGTGTCTGGGGGTGCCTGGCGGTGTCTGAGGTGTGCCTGGCAGTGTCTGAGGTGTATTTGGCAGTGTCAGCGGTGTGCCTGGGAGTGTCAGCGGTGCGCCTGGGAGTGTTAGAAGGTGTATCGGGGTGACAAAGGGAGTGCCTAGAATTGTCAGAGGGTACCTGGGAGTGCTATGGGGTGTGCCTGGGAGTGTCAGAGGTGTGCCTGGGGTGTCAGGGGGTGTACCTGGGAGTGTCAGTGTGCCTGGGGTATGCAGGGTACCTGGGATTGTCAAGGTGCCTGGCAGTGTCAGACGTGTGCCTGGGGTGTCAGAGATGTGCCTGGGAGTGTCAGAGTGTGTCTGGGAGTGTCAGGTGTACCTGGGGTGTGAGAAGTGTGCCTGGGAGTGTCTGGAGGTGTGCCTGGGAGTGTCAGGTGTGCCTGGCAATGTCAGCCGGTGTACCTGGGGAGTGTCAGATGTGTACCAGGGAATGTCAGTGGAGTACCTGGGAGTGTCAAAGTGTACCTGGGGTGTCAGAGGTGGGAGTGTCAGAGGTGTACCTTCGAATCTCGGAGGTGTACTGGGAATATCGGAGATGTGCCTAGGGTGTCAGAAGTGTGCCAGGGCAATGGGAGGAGTACAGGGGTGTCGGGAGGCGGACCTGGGAGTGTCAGAGGTGTACCTGGGGTATCAGAGGTTTGCCTGGGGGTGTCGGAATGTATAGGGTGTCGGAGGCGGGCCTGGGAGTGTCAGAGGTGTGCCTCAGGTATCAGGGTGTGCCTGGGGAGTGTCAGGAGGTGTACCTGGGAATGTCAGAATTTGTTGTACCAGGGAGTGTCAGTGAAGTACCTGGGAGTGTCAAAGGTGTACCTGGAATTATCGGAGGTCTGCAGGAGTATCGGAGAATTTGTACCTGGGAATATCGGAGGTGTACAGATAGTGTCAGTCGAATACCTGGGAGTCTCAAGGTGTGCCTGGGAGTGTCAGAGGTGTACCAGGGAATGTCAGTGGGTACTGGGGTGTCAGGGGGTGTACCCTGGGGAGTGTCTGGGTGTGCCTTGGTGTGTCAGAGGTGTACTGGGAGTGTCAGAGGTGTGGCTGGAGTGTCAGGAAGTGTGCCTGGGGTGTGAGGAAGTGTGCCTGGGGTGTCGAGGTGTGCCTGGCAGTGTCAGAGAGGTGTACCTGGGAGTGTCAGAGGTGTACAGGGAATGTCAGTGGAGTACCGAAGTGTCAAGAAAGGGTACCTGGGAGTGTCAGAGGTGTGCCTGGGGTATCAGAGGTGTACCGGGGAGTGTCAAGGTGTGTGCCTGGGGTGTCAGGAGGTGTACCTGGGGAGGAGTCAGGAGAGGTGTGCCTGGGGTGTCAGAGGTGTACCTGGGAGTGACAGCTGGTGTACCTGGGAGTGTCTGAGGTGTACCTGGGGAGTGTCAGTGGTGTGCCTGGGGTGTCAGAGGTGCACTTGGGGTATCAGAGGTGCACCTTGGAGTGTCTGAAGTGTACACAGGGTGTCACAGGGTGCCTGGCAGTGTCTGAGGTGTGCCTGGCAGTGTCAGCAGTGTGCCTGGGAGTGTCAGCAGTACACAAGTGTTAAGAATGTATCAGGGAGTGACAAGGAGTACCTAGGAGTGTCAGAGGTGTACCTGGGAGGGTGCTATAAGGTGTACCTGGGAGTGTCAGGGAATTGCTGGGAGTGTCAAAGGTGTACCTGGGAGTGTCGAGATATACCTCAGAGTGTTAGCGGTGTATCTGGGAGTGTCAGGACGTGTGCCTGGGGTGGGGGTGTACCAGGGAATGTCAGTGGAGTACCTGGGGTATCCAGGGGTGTACTGGGGTGTCAGGGTGGCGCAGGGGGTGTGTAGGTGTACCTGGGGTGTCAGAGGTGTACCTGGGGTGTCAGAGGTGTGCCTTGGGTGTCAGATGTGTACCTGGGAATGTGGGGAGGTGTACCTGGGAGTGGCAAGAAGTGTACCTGGGGTGTCGGAGGTGGGTAAAATTGTCGGAGGTGTACCTGGAAGTGTCAGAGGTGTACTTGGGAGTGTCAGAGGTGTACCTGGGGAGTGTCAGCAGTGTGCCTGGAAGTGTCTGTGAGGTGTGCCTTTGCAGTGTCAAGAGTGTACCTGGCAGTGTCAGCGGTGTACCTGGGAGTGTCAGTGGTGCACCTGGGAGTGTCAGAGGTGTACCACGGAATGTCGGTGATGGAGTACCTGGGAGTGTCAAGGTGTGCACAGGGTGTCAGGAGGAATTGTACCTGGGAGTGTCAGAGGTGTGCCTGGGAGTGTAAGAAGTGTACTAGGAGTGTGAGAAGTGTGCCTGGGGAGTGTCTGGGGTGTACGAGTGTCAGGGTGTACTGTGAGTGTCGAGGGTGTACCAGGGGAGTGTGGGTGCCTGGGAGTGTCGGTGTACCTTGGAATGTCAGGAAGTGTACCTGGGAGTGTCAAGAATTGTGCCTGAAGTGTCAGGTGCTGGGGGTGTAAGAATTGGCACTGGGGTGTCAGAGGTGCCTGGGGTGTCAGAGGTGTACCTAGGGTATCAGAGGTTTGCCTGGGAGTGTTGGGTTGCTGCAAGGAGTGTCGAGGCGGACCTGGGAGGTGTCAGAGGGTGTACCTCAGAGTATCAGAGGTGTACCTGGGAGTGTCAGAGGTGTGCCTGGGAATGTCAGAATTTATGCCAGGGGTGTCAGTGAGGTGCCTGGGAGTGTCAAAGGTGTACCTGGGAGTATCAGGTGTACCTGGGAGTATCGGAGGTGTACAGGGAGTCTCAGGAGGTGTACCAGGTAGTGTCAGTCAGTACCTGGGAGTCAAAGGTATGCCTGGGGTGTCAGAGGTGTACCAGGGAATGTCGGTGGGTACCTGGGAGTGTCAGAGGTGTGCCTGGGGTGTCACAGGTGTGCCTTGGGTGTCAGAGGTGTGCCTGGGGTGTCGGAGGGTGTGCCTGGATGTGTCAGAGGTGTGCCTGGGGTGTGAGAGTGTACTTGCAGGGTGTGGGAGGTGTGCAAGAATTGTCGGAGGTGTGCCTGGCAGTGTCAGAGGAGGTGTACCTGGGGTGGCCAAGAGGTGCAGGGAATGTCAGTGGGTACTTGGGAGTGTCAAGGGAGTACCTGGGAGTGTCAGAGGTGTACCTGGGAGTATCAGAGGTGTACCAGGGGAGTGTCAAGGTATGCCTGGGAGTGTCAGAGGTGTACTTGCAGGGGTGTCAGAGGTGTTCCTGGGGTGTAAGAGGTGTACCTGGGAGTGACAGCGGTGTACCTGGGGTGTCTGAGATTGTACTGGGGTGTCAGAGGTGTGCCTGGGGTGTCAGGAGGTGCACTTGGGGAGTATCAGAGGTGCACCTTGGAGTGTCTGAGGTGTACTTGCAGGGTGTCTGAGGTGCACCTGGCAGTGTCTGAGGTGTACCTGGCAGTGTCTGAGTGTAACAGTATGGCGGTATGCCTGGGAGTGTCAGCGGTGCACAAGTGTTAAGTGTATCAGGGAGTGACAAGGAGTACCTAGGAGTGTCAGAGGTGTACCTGGGAGTGCTATGGGTGTGCCTGGGGTGTCAGAGGTGTGCCTGGGGTGTCAGAGTGTGCCTGGGGTGTCGGAGTGTGCCTGGGAGTGTCTGGGAGTGCAGGGTTGTCAGTGTGCCTGGCAGTGTCAGACGTGTGCCTGGGAGTGTCAGAGATGGCACAGGGAGTGACAGAAGAGGTGTCTGGGGTGTCGGGAGGTGTACCTGGGAGTGTGAGGAAGTGTACTGGGAGTGTCAGGAGGTGTACCTGCAGAATTGTCGGAGGTGTACACAGCAATGTCAGGCGGTGTACTGGGAGTGTTCGGAGATGTGTATAGGGAATGTCAGTAGGTACCTGGGAGTGTCAAGAGTGTACCTGCAGGGGTGTCAGAGGTGTGCCTGGGAGTGTCAGTGTGCCTTCCGAATCTCGGAGGTGTGCCTGGGAATATCGGAGATGGCCTAGGAGTGTCAGGGGTGTGCCTGGGAGTGTCGGAGGGAATGCCAAGGGGTGTCGGAGGCGGACCTGGGAGTGTCAGAGGTGTACCTGGGAGTATCAGAGGAGGTTTACCTGGGAGTGTGGAGATGTACCTGGGGTGTCGGAGGCGGACGCAGGAGTGTCAGAGGTGTACCTCAGGTATCAGAGGGTGTACACCAGAGTGTGTCAGAAATTGTACCTGGGAATGTCAGAGGTATACCAGGGAGTGTCAGTGAAGTACCTGGGAGTGTCAAGGTGTGCCTGGGAGTATCGCAGGTGTACCTGGGAGAATCGGAGGGTGTACCTGGGAATATCAGGTGCTCAGATAGTGTCAGTCAAGTACCTGGGAGTCTCAAAGGGTGTACTGGGTGAGGTGTACCAGGAATGTCAGTGGGGTACCTGGGGTGTCAGAGGTGTACTGGGGTGTCACAGGTGTTTAGCGGGTGTGTCAGAGGTGTGCCTGGGGTGTCGGAGGTGTAGCTGGAGTGTCAGAGGTGTACTTGGGGAATGTCAGTGGAGTACCTGGGAGTGTCAGGGAGTAACTGGGGTGGTGAAGTGTACCTTAGGGTATCAGAGGTGTACCGGGGAGTGTCAAAGTGTACCTGGGAGTGTCAGAGGTGTACCTGGGGAGTGTCAGAGGTGTTCCTGGGGTGTCGGAGGTGTGCCTGGGGTGACGGCGGTGTGCCTGGGGAGTGTCTGAGGTGTGCCTGGGGTGTCAGAGGTGTGCCTGGGGTGTCAGAGGTGCTTGGGAGTATCAGAGGTGCACAGCAGGTGTCTGAGGGTGTACCTGGGAGTGTCTGAGGTGCCTGGCGGTGTCTGGTGTACTGTGGTGTAACTGGCGGTGTCAGCGGTGTGCCTGGGGTGTCAGCGGTGCCTGGGAGTGTTAAGAGGTGTATCAGGGAGTGACAAGGGTACTTACAAGTGTCAGAGGTGTACCTGGGGAGTGCTATAGGTGTACCAGGAGTGTCAGAGGTGTACCTGCCAGTGTCAGAAATTGTACCTGGGAGTGTCGGAGGTATGCCTGGGAGTGTCAGGAGTACCTGGGATTGTCAAAGGTGCTGGCAGTGTCAGACATTGTGCAAGTGTCAGAGATGTACCTGGGAGTGACAGAGGTGTGTCTGGGAGTGTCGGAGGTGTACCTGGGAGTGTGAAGTGTACCTGGGAGTGTCAGGTGCCTGGGGTGAAATCGGAGGTGTGCCTGCTTGTGTCGGCGGTGTGCCTGGGAGTGTCAGATGTGTGCAGGGAATGTGGTGGGTACTTACCAGGGTGTCAAAGGTGTACCTGGGGTGTCAGAGGTGTGCCTGGGGTGTCAGAGGTGTACCGCTGGGAATCTCGGAAGTGTACCTAGAATATCAGAGATGTACCTAGGAGTGTCAGAAGTGTACCTGGGAGTGTCGGAGGAATGCAGGGGAGTGTCGGAGGCGGACCTGGGAGTGTGTCAGAGGTGTGCCTAGGGTATCAGAGGTTTGCCTGGGGTGTCGGAGGTCGCAAGTGTCGGAGGCGGATAGAGTGTCAGAGGTGTGCCTCAGGTATCAGAGGTGTACCTGGGGTGTCAGAGGTGTGCCTGGGAATGTCGGGAGGTATGCCAGGGGGGTGTCAGTGAGGGGTACCTGGGGTGTCAAAGGTGTGCCTGGGGTATGCAGTGCTATGGAGGGTATGCCTGGGAATATCGGAGGTGTACCAGATAGTGTCAGTCAGAGTACCTGGAGTCTCAAGGTGTACCTGGGAGTGTCAGAGGTGTGCCAGGGAATGTCAGTGGAGTACCTGGGAGTGTCAGGGTGTGCCTGGGGAGTGTCACAGGTGTGCCTTGGTGTGTCAGAGGTGTGCCTGGGGAGTGTCAGGAGGTGTGTGGCTGGAGTGTCGGGAGGTGTGCCTGGGGTGTGAGGAAGTGTGCCTGGGGTGTCGGAGTTTGCCTGGGAGTGTCGGAGGTGTGCCTGGCAGTGTCAGAGAGGTGTGCCTGGGAGTGTCAGAGGGTGTGCCAGGGAATGTCAGTGGAGTACCAGGGGTGTCAAAGGGTACCTGGGAGTGTCAGAGGTGTACCTGGGAGTATCAGAGGTGTACCGAGAAGTGTCAAAATTGTACCTGGGAGTGTCAGAAGTGTACCTGGGGAGAGTCAAGGTGTACCTGGGAGTGTCAGAGGTGTGCCTGGGAGTGACAGCGGTGTACCTGGGAGTGTCTGGTGTACCTGGGAGTGTCAGTGGTGTGCCTGGGGTGTCAGGAGGTGCAGGGTATCAGAGGTGCCTTGG
>NW_024718227.1:0-6480 GCF_018991925.1 Homarus americanus
TTTTAACCAACTTTCCTGGAAAGTAGATATTTCATTTTATGATACAAATTTCCTGCTTTTATGATATCTATTTTCGCAAATTTAAGTATCTAAATCCAACTTTCCCGGAAAGTCGATATTTCCATTTTGTGATACAATTTCTGTTTTGCGATAACCTACTTCCCAAAATACCAGGTAATATTTCGAATACGAATCTACTTCCCAAAAGTCGATAATTCCAATTTCCCGAAAACTAGAAAATCTATCTACTTTCGGGAAACCAGATAACCAACTTTCCAAAAGAAAGTAGATATTTCATTTTATGATACAAATTTCCTGTTTCTATGATATCATTTCGAAAGTTTAACAACTTCCCGAAAGCAGATATTTCCCATTTTTACGATACAAATTTCCGTTTCTATGATAATCCATTTCTATACCATATCTAACCAACTACGGAAAGTAGATATTTCCCATTCTTACGATAAAAATTTCCCACTTTTATGATATCCATTTTCGGCAAATTTGGTTATCTAACCAACTTTCCCTGAAAGTAGATATTCCCATTTTTATGATACAAATTTCACGTTTTCTATGATATCCTACTTCGCAAATTAGGTTAGATAACCAACTTTCCCGAAAGTAAATATTTCCCATTTTTATGATACAATTTCTGTTTCTATGATAACTATTTTCGGCAAAATGGATATTCTACCAAATCTTTCCGAAAGCAGATATTTCCTACCATATATCTATTTTCGGCAATTTGGTTATCTAAATCCAACTTTCCGTGAAAGTAGATATTTCCCATTTTTTATGATACAAATTTCCCGTTTTCTATGATAATCTATTTTCGGGAAAGTTGGTTATCTAACCAACTTTCCCGGAAAGTAGATATTTCCCATTTTTTATGATACAAATTTCCCGTTTTCTATGATAATCTATTTTCGGCAAATTTGGTTATCTAACCAACTTTCCCGGAAAGTAGATATTTCCCATTTTTTATGATACAAATTTCCCGTTTTCTATGATAATCTACTTCCCAAAATTAGGTAATATTTCCACGAAAATACGAAAATCTACTTCCCCAAAAAGTCGATAATCTAATTTCCCGAAAATTAGAAAATCGATCTACTTTTCGGGAAACCAGATAACCAACTTTCCGTGAAAGTAGATATTTCCCATTTTTTATGATACAAATTTCCTGTTTTCTATGAGAATCTATTTTCGGCAAATTTGGTTATCTAACCAACTTTCCCGGAAAGTAGATATTTCCCATTTTTTATGATACAAATTTCCCGTTTTCTATGATAATCTATTTTCGGCAAATTTGGTTTTCTAACCAACTTTCCCGGAAAGAAGATATTTCCCATTTTTTGTGATACAAATTTCCCGTTTTCTATGATAATCTACTTCCCAAAATTAGGTAATATTTCCCCGAAAATACGAAAATCTACTTCACAAAAAGTCGATAATCTAATTTCTCGAAAATTAGAAAATCTCTCTACTTTTCGGGAAACCAGATAACCAACTTTCCGTGAAAGTAGATATTTCCCATTTTTTATGATACAATTTCCCGTTTTCTATGATAATCTATTTTCGGGAGAGTTGGTTATCTAACCAACTTTCCCGGAAAGTAGATATTTCCCATTTTTTATGATACAAATTTCCCGTTTTTTATGATAATCTATTTTCGGGAAAGTAGATATTTCCCATTCTTTATGATACAAATTTCCCGCTTTCTATGATAATCTATTTTCGGCAAATTTGGTTATCTAACCAACTTTCCCGGAAAGTAGATATTTCCCATTTTTTGTGATACAAATTTCCCGTTTTCTATGATAATCTACTTCCCAAAATTAGGTAATATTTCCCCGAAAATACGAAAATCTACTTCCCCAAAAAGTCGATAATCTAATTTACCGAAAATTAGAAAATCTATCTACTTCTCGGGAAACCAGATAACCAACTTTCCGTGAAAGTAGATATTTCCCATTTTTTATGATACAAATTTCCCGCTTTCTATGATAATCTATTGTCGGCAAATTTGGTTATCTAACCAACTTTCCCGGAAAGTAGATATTTCCCATTTTTTATGATACAAATTTCCCGTTTTCTATGATAATCTATTTTCGGCAAATTTGGTTATCTAACCAACTTTCCCGTAAAGTAGATATTTCCCATTCTTTATGATACAAATTTCCCGCTTTATATGATAATCTTTTTTCGGCAAATTTGGTTATCTAAGCAAATTTCCCGGAAAGTAGATATTTCCCATTTTTTATGATACAAATTTCCCGTTTTCTATGATAATCTATTTTCGGCAAATTTGGTTATCTAACCAATTTTCCCGGAAAGTAGATATTTCCCATTTTTTATGATAAAAATTTCCCGTTTTCTATGATAATCTATTTTCGGCAAATTTGGTTATATAACCAACTTTCTCGGAAAGTAGATATTTCCCATTTTTTATGATACAAATTTCACGTTTTCTATGATAATCTACTTCGCAAAATTAGGTAATATTTCCAAAATTGAAAATCTACTTCTCGAAAATGATAATCTACTTTCCCGAAAAGTAGAAATCTACTGGGAAGTAGATAACCAACTTTCCCGGAAAGTAGATATTTCCCATTTTTATGATACAAATTTCCCGTTTTCTATGATAATCTATTTTCGGGAAAGTTATTATATAACCAACTTTCACGAAAGTAGATATTTCATTTTTATGATACAAATTTCGTTTATGATAATCTATTTTCGGCAAATTTGGTTATCTAACCAACTTTCGAAAGTAGATATTTCCATTTTTATGATACAAATTTCTGTTTTCTATGATAATCTATTTCGAAAATTGTTTATTCAAACCAACTTCTCGCGGAAAGTAGATATTTCCTATTTTTATGATACAAATTTCTCCTGTTTTATGATATCTATTTTCGGCAAATTTGTTATCTAACCAACTTTCCCGGAAAGTAGATATTTCATTTTTATGATACAATTTCTTTTATGATAATTACGGGAAAATTTGGTTATCCAACCAACTTCCCGGAAAGTAGATATTTCCCAATTTTTGTGATACAAATTTCCGTTTTCTATGATAATCTACTTCCCAAAATTAGGTAATATTTCCAAAATTCGAAAAATCTACTTCCAAAAGTCGATAATCTATTTCCCGAAAAGTAAAATCTATTTACTTTTTCGGGAAAGTAGATAACCAACTTTCCCGAAAGTAGATATTTCCATTTCTTATGATACAAATTTCCGTTTTCACATAATCTATTTCGGGAAAGTTGGTTATCTAACCAACTTTCGCGGAAAGTAGATATTTCCCATTTTTATGATACAAATTTCCTGCTTTCTATGATATCTATTTTCGGCAAATTTGGTTATCTAACCAATCTTCCCGGAAAGTATATTTCCCATTTTTATGATACAACAAATTCCTGCTTATGATAATCTATTTTCGGAAAGTTGTTATCTAACCAACTTCCGGAAAGTAGATATTTCCCATTTTTATGATACAAATTTCCCGTTTTCATGATAATCTATTTTCAAATTGTTATCTAACCAACTTCCCGGAAAGTAGATATTCCCATTTTTATGATACAAATTTCTGCTTTATGATAATCTATTTTCGGCAAATTAGGTTAATCTAACCAACTTTCCCGAAAGTGATATTCCATTTTTGTGATAAAATTTCCCGTTTCTATGATAATCTACTTCCCAAAATTAGATATTTCCCCAAATTCGAAAATCTATTCCCCGAAAAAATGATAATTACTTTCCCGGAAAGTAGAATATCACTTCGGCAAAAGAAAGTAGATAACCAACTTTCCCGAAAGTAGATATTTCCCAACTTTTTATGATACAAATTCTGTTTATGATCTATATTGACATATATTTTCGGCAAATTTGGTTATCTAACCAACTTTCCCGGAAAGTAGATATTTCCCATTTTATGATACAAATTTCCTGTTTGTTTCTATGATAATCCTATATTTCGGCAAATTTGGTTATCTAACCAACTTTCCCGGAAAGTAGATATTTCCCATTTTTTATGATACAAATTTCCTGTTTCTATGATATTTATTGAAAGTTGATTATCTAACCAAATCTTCCCGGAAAGTAGATATTTCCCATTTTATGATACAAATTTCCCGTTTTCTATGATAATCTATTTTCGCAAATTTGGTTATCTAACCAACTTTCCCGGAAAGTGATTTTTCCCCATTTTTTATGATACAAATTTCGTTTTCTTATGATAATCTATTTCGCAAAATTAGGTAATATCCAAATTCCGGAAAATATATCCCATTTATAATCAACTTTCCCGAAAGTAGAAAATTCATTTAAATTTAGTAGATAACCAACTTTCCCGGAAAGTAGATATTTCCATTTTATGATACAAATTTCCTGTTTCTATGATAATCTATTTTCGAAAGTAGATATTTCCCATTTTTTATGACAAATTTCGTTTTCTATAATCTACTGGCAATTTGATTATCTACTCTCCCGAAAGAATCTATCTACTTTCGAAGTAGATAACCAACTTTCCGGAGTAGATATTTCCCATTTTTATGATGATACCAAATTTCGTTTCTATGATAATCCATTTTTCGGGAAAGTTGGTTATCTAACCAACTTCGCGGAAAGTAGATATTTCCTATTTTTATGATACAAATTTCCTGTTTTCTATGATAATCTATTTTCGGCAAATTTGTTATCTAACCAACTTCCCGGAAAGTAGATATTTCCCATTATTTATGATAAATTTCTCTGTTTTTCTATGATATCTATTTTCGGCAAATTTGGTTATCTAACCAACTTTCCCGGAAAGTAGATATTTCCATTTTTATGATACAAATTTCTGTTTTATGATAATCTATTTTCGGCAAATTTGTTATCCAACCAACTTCTCCCGGAAAGTAGATATTTCCCATTTTTATGATACAAATTTCTGTTTTCTATGATATCTATTTCGGAAAATTTGCTATCTAACCAACATCCTTCCCGGAAAGTAGATATTTCCCATTTTTACGATACAAATTTCCGTTCTACGATAATCTACTGCAAATTAGGTAATATCAAAATTAATCCATTCGAAAATCGATAATCATACTTTCCTAAAAGTAGAAAATCTATCTACTTTCGAAAGTATATAACCAACTTTCCCGGAAAGTAGATATTTCCATTTTTATGATAAATTTCCGTTTTATGATATCCATCTTTTGAAAGTTGTTTATCTAACCAACTCACGAAGTAGATATTTCCATTTTTAAGATACAAATTTCCTCTTTTCTATGATATCTATTTCGGCAAATTTGTTATCTAACCAACCTTTCCCGGAAAGTAGATATTTCATTTTTATGATACAAATTTCACCTGATAATCTACTGAAAATAAAACAAACAAAACAACCCAAAACAAACACCCCCAAAAAAAAACATCACTTTCGGGAAAGTAGATAACCAACTAACCCGGAAAGTAGATATTTCCCATTTTTATGATACAAATTTCCTGTTTTCTATAAGATATCTATTTTCGGCAAATTTGGTTATCTAACCAACTTCCCCGGAAAGATATATCTATTTTCGAATAGATAACCAACTTTCCCGGAAAGTAGATATTCCATTTTTTGATACAAATTTCTCTGTTTTCTATGATAATCTACTTAAAATTAGGTAATATTTCCCAAAATTCGAAAAATTAATTCCTGAAAAGTCGATAATCTACTTTCCCGAAAAGTAGAAATCTATCTACTTTTTCGGCAAAGTAGATAACCAACTTTCTCCGAAAGAGATATTTCCATTTCTTATGATACAAATTCTCCGTTTCTATGATAATCAATTGGGAAAGTTGGTTATCTAACCAACTTTCGCGGAAAGTAGATATTTCCCATTTTTATGATACAAATTTCTGTTTTCATGATATGTCTATTTTCGGGAAAGTTGTTGTCTAACCAACTTTCCTGAAAGTAGAAAATCTATATACTTTTTCGCAAAAAGATAAACAACTTTCCGGAAAGTAGATATTTCCCATTTTTTATGATACAAATTTCCTGTTTTATGATAATCTATTTTCGGCAAAATTTAATTCTGAACCAACTTTTCCTGGAAAGTAGATATTTCCCATTTTTATGATACAAATTTCCCGTTTTCTATGATAATCTTACAAAAAATTAGGTATTTCAATAGAAAAATCATTCGAAAAATCGATATCTACTTTCCCGAAAGTAGAAAAATTCATCTACTAGAAAGTAATAACCAACTTTCCCGGAAAGTAGATATTTCATTTTTATGATACAAATTCTCCGTTTCTATGATAATCAATTTTCGGAGTAGATATTTCTATTTTTATGATACAAATTTCCTGTTTTCTATGATATCTATTTTCGGCAAATTTGTTATCTTAACCAACTTTCCCGGAAAGTAGATATTTCCCATTTTTATGATACAAATTTCTGTTTCTATGATAATTCATTTTCGGAAAGTTGGTTAT
>NW_024718228.1:0-9990 GCF_018991925.1 Homarus americanus
AGAGAGAGAGAGAGAGAGAGAGATTAGAAAAGAGAAATTTAAAAAACAGTAATAGGGATAAAGAATCTGAAGTAGCGAACCTTACGAACATAAAATGAGGAGGTAAGACAGTACAAAATAAATAATGAATATAAATGCACAAGATACTAAGACAGGCAGGTGGACACAGTAAAAATAAATACCTAATAAAAAAAGAAAGGGAAGAAAATTAGCCAAATTAGTCCTGGCGTTCTTTGTGTGAGCTAGATTATGCGGGAAGCCTAGTTGGTTCTATTCATCACGCTCGTTAAGTCAAGCTCGACTCTTCTTAATTTTTGAATGTTTACACAATACACAAAGGATGCATTGCAATTTCAACATGTTGCTCTTTTGTGCTTAGGTCTGAAGTGTAAATGATCTGTGTTAATAGATATATGTGCTGACCTTTTTTTGTGATGCGAAACTTGACAGCCTTTTGTTTTTATTCTTAGACTTTAGACTAAGCACAAGAGAAGGAACCTTACCTTGGCCTGGAGCCTTGTTAACATTTAAAGCTTCCCTGATTACTTATTTATTTGTTTATTTGTTTATTTATTTTTCTTTATTTAATTCTTAGGGTAGAAATTCTAGGTATCTCCAGTTTCATCACATCTTACTGCGGGGTTGAGTTTGAGGGAAAAAAATTGAGGAAATAGATGAAGAGAATGTGGAAACACTGAACCATGAAGTGGGTTGAGAGGAATGAATGAACGTATGGCAACTAAAGTTAGAGGTGAATGTATTAAAGGTGAACGAGAATAGTTGACTCTTATTTGGGGTATTCTGTACGCTGGCTCATCTATTATGCAGGGTTTGATTTGCATAACTTAATAACACCTTTGACGTCAACTCTTATATTTGTCTAGCTAGTTGCTCAGTGTCTATGAGTGACTCAGGTGTTTAATAGTATAGCTGTATAAACCTTTTTCAAGTTAATTACAGCATTGTCATAGGTAAGAATTAAATAATTTTATGACGAAGGGAAAGTTTTAGAACACTTTCATTGGGTATACTGGACGATATTATTGACGTGTTCAGCAGTAGAACAAGGATCATCAGAAAGAAATACTATAAAGGAAAAGCTAAATAAAGATCCACAAGTCCTTCCTAGTCTTCACGATCATAAAATGCCAGCTGTGCACTTATACAAATTTTCGTTGGCTGGACAAAAGAGAGTTAGTCTCAGAGTTGTCTCTGAAGTCTTGGCTTGGAGACGCTTTGAAAGAAGTTGCCGCGCCTTCAAGAGCTGCTTCTCACAACTCAACGCTAATTTCTAGAGCTTAAGCTTAAGTAGAGTGCTGACATTGCTCTCCTGACTGTGTGCAAAATGTCAGCAAAGTATTGGTTAAAGTTTACAGGCTGCGAGTAAAGATCTAGCAAAATAGTTCCAGGGCTTCCATGACTTTGACTGGAGTTTTAACATGTTATTGACAAAGCTCTTCTGACTCTGGGCCAAATTTCCATTTATCGTAACAAAACAACAAAATAATATCGAGTTTAGATTTTTATGAAGCCTCTCTGATGATGATAATAATAATAATAACTAATAATAATAATAATAATAACAATAATAATAATAATAATAATATTAATAATAATATTAATAATAATAATATTAATATATCATTTTAGTTTGTATTAATATTTTGTTGAATAATATTTTTGAAATGAAAGGTGTACTGTGAATGGTATGTGGATATACATATTTGATAAGAATAAATTCCTTTTAGTCCGTGCTATAAATACTACAAATATTATTGAAACCGCTCTGTATGTGTCATGATTGATTTTCCACTTGTAAACTTGTCAGGCCGATACAGTCGTCAATATGAAGGAAAATGACGAGACTGATGACGATGGAGAAAGAAAATGAATAAGAGTAAAAAGTATGACGAAGAAAATAAATAAGTAATTGAAAAATGAAAAAAAAGTAACAACAATAATTATAATGGAGATGAATTATTATAATAACTTGTATTTGTGATGTAGAATAAGAAGTAAAAAAACCATAGGAAGAAAGTCGTCACTACTAAAGCTAATTACTCTTAACGTCACACCATCATTATCATCACTATTATCGTGTCCGTCCCTCAGGCAGCGACTAAACTCTGGGTACAATCTCCTCGTACTGAAAGGGTTAAGACATCGTCCTCAAGGGTTAATTCATAGTACTCGGGGTTAATAACTTCACACTCAAGGGATTATCCCCAAACGATTCTACTCCACACAGACAGACCCACGTACACAAGGGGTTAAAGTCATTGTATTCGAGAGGTTAAGACATTGTAGTCACTAGGGGTAAGTCACTGCCGAGGAGGTTTTATGGCTGGAGGTGGTATAGACAGTGATATACACGGACCAGAAGCCTCGGTCACTGTACTTAAGGGTTAAGCAGAAATTTCATGGAATCCAAATCGAATATCTACTTTCCGAAAATGAATAGTAAAAAAAAAAATACAATAATGGCCGGCATCCCACACAGTGTATTATTTTATACATGAAACAGTGAAAGCGACATGTACAATAAAATATTATATGTAGGGATGAACACAGTGGGAAATTTTAGCATAAGAAATAATAATTTAGCACTGAGAGTTTGCAGTCGATGCAGCAAAATAAATTAAAATAAATAAAACGTAAAAACACTAATAATATGGGATACAACCATTTCGAAAGTATTAAATTTTAAATATTTTTTTATAGTTCAATGGAAGTTTTTACAGTACGGCAGTTTTTATTTTATTTTTTTTATTATTTTTTTTTTGGGGGGGGATTAGGGTTGATATAACACCGTCCATTGATTTAATATTAAGAGGTGACTGGGTAATAATACTCGTGGTGATGGAAGTGCATGAGGGTGATGGTTGGACTGGAGGAAAATATATTATGTTGAAATTATAGAAAATTATAGTTACAAGAACAGATTAGAAGGAGAATGAAAATATGAAAAGAAAGAGAAAATAGGAAGAAGGCAAGAGTGAGGATGATGAAAGAATAGAATGGAGAGAAAGAGAGAAAAAAAACTACAAAGGCAGACACACACACACACACACACACTAAAAATTATTTACACCAAAGACTTAAAGCTCCCTTTTTTGTAATGCGTGGTAGTAATCTTATTAAAATGCAAAAATATCTCGTAATGCCATTCACATTTTCAAACACGATTTATAAATTTTTTTCTCAGGTGTTAACTTTGCTATAATGTCAAACACCTACATATCATGACCGGGGTCAGAATCAGCAACATGTACTGTACTCTTACCAGGGTGACGGCAGGTTGGAACACGTGTAAAGAGTGTTTAGTTGACAGTCTTTTGTTATCTTCTGGGGGTCACTAGGCAAGTATTGTCCTTTTGTTTGTGTCACGTCCTGTTTAATTTATCTGCCTGACGAGTCGCGTGATAGTTTGTGAGCAGTTCAAAATAGGTCAATGAAAGGAAAGTCTCGGTTAGGTTTTGGTGAAAAGGTCAAGGTTACCAGAAGAAAAATAGAGAAAAAAATGGTAAGAAGGTTGATTTCCGCCAGTGTTTGTTGCCTAAAGAAGATACTTAAGATGTCATCACTAAAAACAACACCGGGAGATTCTCGGTAGTAAGTAGCTGTCAGCCTCTCTATGATCACATTGCTGATAGTTGACACAGTCTTGCCATAGTATGTTACGAGTTGGGGATTTAGAATATAGTTATACGTCTACCCAGATCCCAACAGGTAACAACAATAAAAAAAAACAAAGACAATCGGACTATAAAAGGGTAGACAAAGGATGCGAGTTTTCGTTGTATATAATAGAGTACCATAAATCCCTTAACAAAATATTCAGCTTATAAATTACCCTTAACCAAACTTAACCTAAACATTAACAGTATATACATATTAATACAACATAAACAATCTTGAAGCAAGTGGACGTGGGGGAGTTAATACAAAATACAAGTACTTAAGTGAGGAGCTGAGATGGCTGACGAGTAAGGCTGAGTATTGTAGAAGACGGTAGGTAGTCACTGCACGTAGGTTTAGAGGATAGATGATCCTGTGGTCACTTCCCAGAGCCAAGTCCTCTCTCCTCGAATTGGAGCTGACAAAGAAGACTTTGAGGTGACGCAACAACCAGGATAGGAAGAAGGGAAACCTCGGAGTGGTAACTAAGACGAGTCATACTCGTGTCTCGTCCCTAGATGGCGTTGCTCGTGGTGCTGGGTAGGTAGATCAGGACAATAGATGGCGTGGTTCGTAGTGCTGGGTGGAGGGGTTCGTAACACTATTAAGATAAGCATCTCTCTCCTTGTTTACATTTCACCACCAATAGAAATTAAACTTGTATTTCCATGAATTTTCTGTGGCCTGGATGTAATTTCTCATATATAAAACAGTGAATATTGTCGATACTATTAACTTAAATCGTTATATATATTCTTAGTTATCAGACAGTCAGTATGTGTGAGAGTCTGTTACATTCATATGGAATCAGAAAGACTAGAAACTGATGTGAAAATAATTGTATGTTTCTGGCGTAACTTAAAGGCTCACACCAAATGACAAAAGATTCTCAAAAGGTGACCATTAGCTTTTCCCACCGAGTGTTGTGATCTTCTTAGCGGCAAAACCCTTCAAGAAA
This sequence comes from Homarus americanus, assembly GCF_018991925.1. Classification (NCBI taxonomy): domain Eukaryota; kingdom Metazoa; phylum Arthropoda; class Malacostraca; order Decapoda; family Nephropidae; genus Homarus; species Homarus americanus. The sequence goes on from NW_024718228.1 coordinate 4,637, forward strand.
AACCACCAAGCGAGTATTTTTGTTGTTGCTCGCGATGTATTTTTAAACAATTTATATTTTGTATTTCCTCGTAGTGCGCATGAATAAGTAATTGTAGAATGATTTTTTTTAGATGTTTAAGATAGAATGTATTGTTTAGCCTGTTGGTGAGGGAGGGAATAGACAATAGAATGAATGTCGAAGATTAATCTGACTGAGCGAAACATGGAAGGGAAAACATAGAAGAGGGGGGAGGGAGAGGACGGTGGGAATAACACAAATAAAATGATCATGTTTCAATTAGGGATGATGGAGGAAGTGTATACAGTACACAAGAGTAAATAAAGGATTATAAGTCTTTCTGATACAAGGAAAAACGTGAGAAAACAGAAGAGTGAAAATTGATGACGACTTTTCGAGTGATGTAGAAATAAAACACACACACACACACACTGAAAGTGATGATAGTTCCATCTTCAGTGATTCTACCTGACACAAAGATCGAGGAGAACCAATAAAAATAACGAAAGAAAGAAAGAGAGAGAAAAAAAAGCTAACATAAAAATCAAAGAAAAACGGTGAGCAGAAAATCCCAGCTGGTAATTTTGGGTCCAGCCAATCATACCCGGGGGACAATTAAGGCCTCTGGAGGCTAGTGGCAACTTTTCTCAAGTTTCTTAGAAGGCAGTGAAACAATTTGAACATTCTATTCATTCTCTCTCTCTCTCTCTTTGTGGGTTTTCCTCACCTACAGTTTAAGGTAATTTTCTTCTTCGTGTTAATGTTTACTGTACAGAAAGAACAAGGCTGTAGGGGTAGCTTAGTGAGAGCTAGTGCTGGTGTTTTGATCATGTGCTACTTTTGTCATTGCTACTTGTTACTTTGGTGTTAATCTTGCATTACTTGAGTTGCTTTTGTAGTCTTTTGTTATTGTTGAGTTAATCTTTTTCTTCTTTCTATAATGTTATTTTGGTTGTTATTATTTACGTTTGGTATTGTAAAGGTGTGTTACTGTGATGTTACTCTTCTCATAATTGTGTTTGTCACTTTATTGTTGAGTTACTGTTAGGTTAATACTCTGTTACCTTAAGTGCTTTTGTTGTCACTGGTTCGTTACTTTTATATTTCTCTGTAACTATCATGGTGCTCGTGTTAATTTTAGAGAGTGTGTTAGTTTTATGTTATTGATGTGCTACTTTAGCGCTACTTTTGCTACTTTTGCGTTACATTGTGCTACGTTTTATTAATTTTGTTATTGCACTGCCATTGTGTTGCATTCTATTTCGTTATTAGTTTACGCGTAATGTTGTTGCCGTTATCGTTCGTAATAATGTTAATATACTGTAGCTGATATCGCTATTTTATGTGCTTCAACTACTAGGGTTTTGAAGTACCCTAAACAATACCGCTCAATGTTATTACGGTACACGAAAGAAAACCCAGGGACCTTCAGAGTGTTTTTCAGAATCTACAATGTTGTTTCTGTGTTTTCTTACGCCCAAGGTCTCAACTCATCGTTCTCTAAATTTTTTTATATAAATTTCTTAAAGCATTATTTAAAAACTATATATGTAAGATAAATATTCTTTTGTTGTTAAATAATGTACTCGTGTTCAGTCTTAGATTTTTGCAGTTTTCCAAGTCAGATTTGTTCACGCTAGACAAAAGATTTTAAAGTTTAAGTAAGCTTTAATAAGTTATTTTTTTTTACCATTTTATAAATATTAACAGATAAGGTCTTAAACATTTTATTTTTTACATTAAACTTTAGGTAAACATTATAAACATTATTCGATCTCAACACATATTTTTCCTCTATTTTTTTGTTGAAGTGTTGTGTTTCTTTTTATATAGCTAAGGTCTTTCAAACACTCAATATTAGGTCATTTTTAACGCTAATTTTAACATTTCTTTTACAAATTAGGAAATATTATAATCTCTTTATTTTAATGTATTTTGGTGTTTTAACAACTGACATTAGAATCATTAATAACTAAGCAAATTCTTCCATATAAGATAATTGCCTAATATCTGAAAATACATCCCTAAACCCCTTGTGTACCGTGGTCTAACCCCTTGTGTACCGTGTCTAACCCCTTGTGTACCGTGATCTAACCCCTTGTGTACCGTGTCTAACCCCTTGTGTACCGTGGTCTAACCCCTTGTGTACCGTGATCTAACCCCTTGTGTACCGTGGTCTAACCCCTTGTGTACCGTGGTCCGTGAAACCCCTTGTGTACCGTGGTCTAACCCCTTGTGTACCGTGTATCTAACCCCTGTACCGTGTTAACCGTGGTCTAACCCCTTGTGTACCGTGATCTAACCCCTAGTACCGTGATCTAACCCTTGTGTACCGTGGTCTAACCCCTTGTGTACCGGTGTGTATCTAACCCCTTGTGTACCGTGGTCTAACCCCTTGTGTACCGTCTAACCAACCCCCCTTGTGTACCGTGATCTAACCTTGTGTACCGTGAACTACCCTTGTGTACCGTGATCTAACCCCTGTATTACCGTGATCTAACCCCTTGTGTACCGTGGTTAACCCCTTAACCGTGTCCTACCGTGGTCTAACCCCTTGTGGTGATCTAACCCCTTGTGTACCGTGATCTAACCCCTTGTGTACCGTGGTCTAACCCTTGTGTACCGTGGTTAACCCTTGTGTACCGTGGTCTAACCCCTTGTGTACCGTGGTTAACCCCTTGTGTACCGTGATCTAACCCCTTGTGTACCGTGGTCTAACCCCTTGTGTACCGTGGTCTAACCCCTTGTGTACCGTGGTCTAACCCCTTGTGTACCGTGATCTAACCCCTTGTGTACCGTGATCTAACCCCTTGTGTACCGTGATCTAACCCCTTGTGTACCGTGATCCTAACCCCATGTGTGCCAGGGATCTAACCCCTTGTGTACCGTGGTCTAACCCCTTGTGTACCGTGATCTAACCCCTTGTGTACCGTGGTCTAACCCCTTGTGTACCGTGGTCTAACCCCTTGTGTACCGTGATCTAACCCCTTGTGTACGGTGGTCTAACCCTTGTGTGCCAATGGTCTATTATATTACTTTACCGTGATCTAACCCCTTGTGTACCGTGGTCTAACCCCTTGTGTACCGTGGTCTAACCCCTTGTGTACCGTGATCTAACCCCTTGTGTACGGTGGTCTAACCCCCTGTGTACCCTGGTTTAATTCACGGTACGCAAGGTAATTAATAATAGTAAGATTAAAGGTAAAATATAGGTATTACAGATAAGTATAAAATAACTCCTAAAGTATTACAGGAACAGCAGTGGCCATCAAGATATCCGCTGGTCGAGACAGAAATTCGTAATTTCCTTTTTTGTTTTTATTTTGACTATTTTTATTTTTGCTGCTGCTGCTATTATTATTATTATTATTATTATTATTATTATTATTATTATTATTATTATCATTATTATTATTATCATTATTATTACTATTATTATTATTATTATTATTATTATTATTATTACTATTATTATTATTATTATTACTCTTATTATTATTATTATTATTATTATTATTATTATTATTATTATTATTATTATTATTATTATTATTATTACTATTACTATTACTATTATTATTATTATTATTATTATTATTATTATTATTATTATTACTACCTTTACAGTTACAGAAGGGGTAAAATGGATATAAAGTTTTTGCTGCCGTGTGACTTACTGTTTTGTTACTATTAATCTGATGCTGTTATCGTTATGGGTGTAAATATTATAATGTATTGCAGAGTTTTAACATTATAAGATCATTGAAACACCTTCACTACGGGACGTCGCTTTTGATATTTGATTTTTCATAATGCCAAGCGATTTTATTCAGCACAGAGTGTTTTGATGACTTGGTTGTGGGTGAGTGAGTGATGTTTGGTTGTTACTGTAGTTGTGTTGCGATGTTTGGAGGTGTTGTAGGGGAGTGTTGCTGTGTTGTAATTGCTCTTCACTACATGAATATTAATAAATAATGAATGATATTATGGTCCTTTGATGTGTGTGTGTGTGAATTAGAATTATGAAGTAGAACCTTTTTATAAGAGTGTGATTGTCGTTTGTCGTATATAAATTATAATGGTTGTTACATTGATACTACGAAAGGATTATTTTCTTAACACACACAGATTCCTTTAGTCTAAATGAGAAAGATAAGACTTAGCCATTTTTTTGTATATTTTTTTTGTACACCTGAAAATATAACAAATTACTGAGAAACACAAAGTTCACAATAAAATCACATTAAAAACATATTGCTCATTTGATTAGGGACTAAAATCGTAAATCGAGATAAATGAAACAAATTGATGAATCACATTGAAAATTTATGAAACTTAAAGGGCGAAGTGTTCTTACGGATGTTCACCTAACAAACACAATGCGAGTTACCTGTTCAGCGATAAACAAGCAAACACACACTCACACACACACACACACACACACACACACACACACACACACACACTCACACACACACCACAAACAAACTTTGCAAAATAGTTCAACATTTCGTGACTGTGGTCTTAAGGTCAGGGTCAGGTTAGAGGCTACAACCACTCACTACTAACCTGACCAATTGACGGAGCCAACATTCACTCGAGAACCAGACGGGATAACTTAACCAATATTCATCACTTTTGTATTATAGAATTGATGTGTCTGTTCCTCATATACCGTCATCACATTCGAGCATTGGGATGTAATAAACACAAATGACCTAACCTAACCTAACCTAACCTGCCACTAAAACCAGATTTTCTATTACATAACGCTAAGACAGTGGTTCTCAACCTTGTTTGCCCCATGCACCCCTTTCACCATCTGTCAGAATGTCATTCCCCCCTCCTTTCCAAGATTGTCTGCCTCAATAAGTGCATTCCAAATAATATGCATATAATACTGAAAATCCTTTATTTTTTCCATATTAGTACATATACATTTACAATTTTACATGGATTATTTTTATAGTGGAGTTTTACAAATTAAATGCCAATTGAAAATGTTGATGGATTTATAAAACTTGAATAAAAGTAAAATAGTTTTTTTTATTTATAATGAATTACTTAACAGACCAAACTGAAGCATAATGCAATAAACAAAAGTTCAATAGAATACCAGGATATTGTAAATTTGTAATTAATTTTATTCAGATGAAGATTACAGTCAATGAGAAACCTGTGATTGTTTTTTCTTCGCCAATTCTGGGATACGCGGAGGAGTGCTTGAAACGGCACAACGCAGGTCATTTTCTACCTCTAATCTACTACGTTGCTTCGCTTTAATTTGCAACAGAGTTGAAAAGCCTGACTCACAAAGATATGTCGACACAAACGGAAGCAATGCACGGATAGCT
>NW_024718229.1:0-10000 GCF_018991925.1 Homarus americanus
GAGAGAGAGAGAGAGAGAGAGAGAGAGAGAGAGAGAGAGAGAGAGAGAGAGAGAGAGAGAGAGAGAGAGAGAGAGAGAGAGGAGAAAACAGGGAGAAAATGTCAGGGTCTCACTTGCTGACACCGGCTGACGGAGAATTTAGTAAGAGTGATTTGTGATTCTTAAGACTTGACTGTGCTGACTGGCTAATTGACTCTCTGAATGTTGTATCCTACTGACTGAATGACAGTGATTGACTAACTGGCTGGTTGATTAATAGACTGATTGTTATGAACCTACTGACTTTGACTGACTGATATTGATTGACTGACTGGCTAAGGACTGTCTAACTACTATAGAACCTTCTGACTGACTGATATTGGCTGACTGACTGACTGACTGACTCAACAATATCCTCCTCCCTCCCTCTCGAGTCACCACGTGTGTTTGTTCTCGTGTTTTGTTTTAATTAATGACAGGTATATGGTATATTATTATTTACCTGTATGTCGAGTATTAGGTGATTAGGAGAGGACAAGGTGTATGGTATGGTAGGTACTAGGTAGTTAGGTTAGGTTAGGTTAGGTTAGGTTGTGTTGGTTAGGTTAGGTAGATTTGGTAACATGTTCACTATTGTATGACCCTGATAACTTTCAAAGGTGTGTGTGTGTGTGTGTGTGTGTGTGTGTGTGTGTGTGTGTGTTTGTGTGTTTAGGTAATGTTTTATCTTGTTGTTTGTCTCTTAATGTTTTGTCTGTCTGTCTGTGTTTTGTTTACACTCTGTTGCTCATTCACAAAAATCTGAAACAATAATAAAGTGTCAACACTCTGCATGCCTGCCTCATACCTCTCCCTATCCTGCCCATCACTCTCCCCCATCCTGCCCATCACCCTCCATCCTGCCCATCACTTCCCCCATCCTGCCCATCACCCCTCCCCCCATCCTGCCCATCACTCTCCATCCTGCCCATCATCCTCCCCCATCCTGCCCATCACCCTCCCCCATCCTGCCCATCACTTCCCATCCTGCCCATCACCCTCCTCATCCTGCCCATCACCTCCCCCCATCCTGCCCATCACCTTCCCATCCTGCCCATCACCCTCCTCCATCCTGCCCATCGCCTCCCCCATCCTGCCCATCACCCGCCCCTTCCTGCCCATCACTTCCCCATCCTGCCCATCACCCTCCCCCATCCTGCCCATCACCCTCCCCATCCTGCCCATCACTCTCCCCATCCTGCTCCATCACCCTCCCCCCATCCTGCCCATCACTCTCCCCCATCCTGCCCATCCTTCCCCCATCCTGCCCATCACCCTCCCCCATCCTGCCCATCACCCCTCCCCATCCTGCCCATCACCCTCCCCATCCTGCCCATCACCCTCCCTATCCTCTCCATCACCCTCCCCTATCCTGCCCATCACCCCCCTATCCTGCCCATCACCCTCCCCTCATCCTGCCCCATCACCCATCATATTTCTATCCTCATCCATCTTTCTATATTACATGGGCCGCCCACACACCAGTGGCCGCCCACACACACCCATAGCCACTAACGCACAGACCCATAATTGCCCACACACCCCTATAACCGCCCACACTCCTTATATCCACACACCCTTAACACGCCTATAACTGCCCACACACCCCTATAACCACCCACACACCCCTATAACCACCCATACACCCTATAACTGCCCACACACCCCTATAACCACCCCACACCCTATAACCACCCAAACACCCCTATAACCACCCCACACCCCTATAACCACCCAAACACCCCTATAACCACCCCACACCCCTATAACCACCCACACACCCTATAACCACACACCCTATGCACCCACACACACCCTATACCCCTATAACCACCCACACACCCCTATAACCGCCCACACACCCCTATAACTGCCCACACACCCCTATAACCCATACACCCCTATAACCACCCACACACCCCTATAACCGCCCACACACCCCTATAACTGCCCACACACCCCTATAACCGCCCACACACACCCCTATAACCGCCCACACACCCCTATAACCACCCACACAGTTCTCACAGGAAGGCACAGTGATTATAGTCTCATATTTACAACTACTGTCAGACATAATTGCTATACACTTCAACCAATCCTCCCTATTGCGTCACTCGGGTTTAATTCTCTCTGGTCGTGGCGTCTAATATCGTCCATAAATACTTGGGAAAGGCTCCACTTGGCGAGGCCGACACGGAGCAACACACAGAAAGACTCGCTGACACTCTAATCACCTCTGGTACTCAAGATGGTTCGAGCAGTTATCTTCAAGTTACTCCTCAATTACATGGTTTTTCTCTACTGCTCCCAGGTGTGGATCAGACCTGAGGGGGCTGAGTTAACAGAGAGGAGGTTAAATTGATATTGGATTGAGTCGTGGTTAAGCTTCTCTAACCTGACCTAACCTAACCTAACCTAACCTAACCTAGCCTAGCCTAGCCTAACCTAGCCTAGCCTAACCTAACCTAACCTAACCTAACCTAACCTAACCTAACCTAAGCAGAGAGTGAACTAGCAGCTTGGAAATCATCCCTGAGTGGGGGGCTGAGGGGCTAACTAGCTGACAGGACGTGGAGTGGAATTATAGCGTGATAATTATACGTTATGGTGACAGTGGGGATCGGGTGCTGTCGCTGTCAGTGTTAAGAGCTGTCAGTTCCTCTTTATGTCGCTTATCCGTCGACTATAAGGATCCTGGTAACGGGGTCACTCTACGGTTCTTGTTAACGGGGTCGCTGTGAGACATGGTGAAATATAACACTCAATTAACTCCTAACAACCACAGTAAATGTATTCTATGGTTCACCCCAAGAATTACAAAGCACCAAACATTTCCTCTAATATGTCATGGAAGCCACACATTGCTAAAGCTGCCTCCCGAAAGCTGGGAATGATGTACAGATGCCGTAGTTACTTCACTCCTGAGGCAGTTAGTTGCTTCAAGTATTTAAGAGATTCATTCGTCCTCATATCTGGGGTGGCTCTTCTTCTGTCCAACTGTTAGATAGGGTGGAATCAAAGGCATTTCGTCTTATTAATTCTCCTCCTTTAGTTGATAATCTTTCTTACCTTTCTCTTCGCCGTAATGTTGCTTCACTGTCTCTCCTTTACAGGTACTTTAACGGGTAATGTTCGGTGGATTTGGCATCCTGTGTACCGCCGGCAAGGCCGTGGGCTCGTAACACAAGTCTTGCCCGCGGTGCCCACCGTTTCTCTGTGGCTGTCGGTCACACTAGAATAACCCGTTATAGTACATCCTTCTTTCCTCACACAGTCAAACTGTGGAATGCTCTGCCTTCTTCTGTGTTTCCATACTCAAACAATCTGTCTCACTTTATAAAGTTGTTTTCCGGCATCTTCGCGGTGTAAATTAATATAGTCTTTTTCTTTTAAATTTTTAATTTTTACTTGCTCCCCAGGCCCCGTTGTGGGTCGTTGACCTGTGCCCGGGTGGGCTAGTCCGCCTAAAAAACACACACAAAACAAGACGTCGAATAAGAAATTGTTAAGTAAATTTATGTACAAAACAATGCAAGAAATCACACAATGAAATCACACTCTTGGGTTAAAAAATTTCTGCCGACGAGGACATCAATTTATCCACGCATCAATAACCAAAATATTAACCACAACACACATATAAATTATTAACCACCCCTTAAAAAAGTAGCCAATATAACGGAGAATAAAATAACCGAACTCTACAGCGTTACCACATTTATTGCAATCACCCTTAAAAATAATAAACATTTGCCACAACACTTAAAACCTACACTGCAGCAGCCCCCTTAAATCACCACAGCGCCACCACAATCACGCTCATGAAAAATTACCCCAGAAATTAAAATAAATGACACGGGTGTAAAAAAATATTTCCCAGGGTAGTATTAATAACCCCTACTCATTGTTCTGTCTTTGTGAGGAATAAATGAGTAATACTGTCACGTGTCCATCAGTTGTGAGGGAGGAATTCTAATTAGGTTAGGTTAGGTTAACGAGGCAGGCTGGAGGAGGGAGGTGGGGCAGTTAACTTATTCCTCTCTATTTACTTCCTTTTCCTTAAGTCTTCTATTTACTCACCGTATTCCCAGCCTCTCATTTCCTCCTCTTTCCCATTCCTCTATCTCTTTATCATCCTTACCCCTCCTCCCATCACTCAGCTATGACTCCTCCCCCTCCCTTCCTCCCTTCCCCCCTCCCTCCTCCTCTTTCCCCTCCCCTCCCCCCCTCTGGTCACTGCTCACAACACTAATCCAACCTTCATATGTCTCTGTCTCTCTGTCTCTCTTTTTTGTCTCGTTATTAGTCTCTTTATTCCCAAACATTCATTAATATCTCTCTCCATGTCATCGTCTTTATCTCATAGTCTCTCTCCCCTGATCCTCTTTTGCCTTTATGATCGTTATCTCTCTCTTTCTCTCTGTCTCTCTTTCTACATTTTTTTTTACTTCTCTCTGTTGTTATCTCTCAGTGTCTCTTAAGTCTTATCTCCATCTTGGTCGTTATTGTCGTCTCTCTCTCTCTCTCTATCTCTCTATCTTCTAAACATCCTTTATCTCTTATTATCTCTTAGTATCGTTTATTTTTATTTTTCCTTTCGTATTATTATTAATCTCTCTATCTCTCTATCTCTCTCATTATCTCACGGTGTCTCTTTAGGTCTGACCTGAAGGACATACAAGACGAGAAATATTTAGTATTATGAGGCGTTGAATTAATCTCTCTCGTCTCTTGGGGGGGGGGAAGAGAGAGGGGGGGGGTATCTCTCAAATTCTGGCAGCTCTGCAGTAATGTCTCTCGTGAACGATCTCGTTGATGCATAATAGTCTCTCTCTCTCTCCACCTGCCCCTCGGTCTAAGGCGTTTTCCTCCTTAACCAATGTCCTCCAAGGCCTTGTCCTCCTGGTGTGCGGTTAAGGACGCCCTTAATCACGAACAGCGTGTACTTGTTGTCCTTGAGTGGTACTTTATCCCTCTTACTCGTCTGTGTTGTAAGTAGGTGATACTGTTTGGTCGATATAGAGAATAACATTGACACCCTTGAGTACGTTATGTTGACCCCTTGAGTACGATATATTTTCCCCTTGAGTACGATTCCTTCATTCCTTGAGTACGATATATTTACCCCTTGAGTACGATTCCTTCATTCCTTGAGTACGATATATTTACCCCTTGAGTACGATTCCTTCATTCCTTGAGTACGATATATTTACCCCTTGAGTACGTTATCTTGACCCTTGAGTACGATCGTCCTCAGCGAGTGGGTGGCACTGGGAGAGGCACTGTGCCACCCGGGGCTTAAGACACTGACCTAATACAACTCTTTTTTCAGCTTTAAATCACTCAATATTAGGTTAGGTTAGGTTAGGTTTGGCTCGGTCAGGTTAGGTTAGGTTAGGCTTGGTCAGGTTAGGTTAGGTTAGGTTAGGAAGTAAAATTTTAATATTTTATTTTAATTGGGAAGTAAATTTAGTTATTTTTATTGTGGAAGAATTTTCTATGATTTTTTTTTTATGTTGAAGTTGAGTTAATTTTATTTTAATTTATTAGAGATTTATTAAGGATGAAATTTTTATTATTATTTTTTTATGTTTATTTTTCTCGAAGAACAAAACATAACCTTTACGGTGTTTAACCTAACCTAACCTAACCTAACCTAACCTAACCTAACCATTACGGTGCTTAAAACTATATAATTACCACCTGAGGATTTAATAATATGAGAATAACTTACAATTAATGAGTTTTATTAATTTTTTTTCATATTCTGAGACATTATTCTAAGGTTTAATATATTATACTGTACGTCTCAAGAGAATTATACTTTGATAATTGGTATAATAAACTTGGCTGTTAACTCACTTACAGTATCGTGTGTTGTGGTGAGGAGTCATGGTAGTGTTAACTGGATGTGTGTTACTGACAGGGAGAGATTCGTTAACTTGGTCCATTATTGTTGTATCTGTGTGTGTGTGTCTCTCTCTCTCTCTCTCTCTCTCTCTCTCTCTCTCTCTCTCTCTCTCTCTCTCTCTCAGTCGTTACAGTCTTTTCTCTGCAGTCTCAGGGCAGGCCAGCGGGGTCGGTGGTAAGAGAAGACAAATTATCGTAAAAGTTTGTTCCCTCGGGGACTGAAGACCTCCTGTGGTCCGCGAGTCTCGATACATCTTAAGGTGAAATATTTCCTCGTAACCGGAGATGCTAGTGAAAGCGTATCTAACCTAACCTAACCTAACCCACTGAAGCTATTAACACAATGGTAGTCAAAATGGCGTCATATTTACACTGTGACTGTAAAAAAAATTAGACAAGTTCTCTCATTATCCTCACAAGTTTAAGGAGGAATTTTTTTTTGATCTTATGAACTTTTAAGAATGTCTCTGGTCTTGGCTAATACGCTTGTTTTATTACTCAGAGGTTAGGTTAGGTTAGGTTTGGTTAGGCTAGGTTAGGTTAGGTTTGGTTAGGCTAGGTTAGGTTAGGTTTGGTTTGGTTTGGTTTGGTTTGGTTTGGTTAGGTTAGGTTAGGTTAGGTTAGGTTAGGTTAGGTTAGGTTTGGTTTGGTTTGGTTTGGTTTGGTTAGGTTAGGTTAGGTTAGGTTTGGTTTGGTTTGGTTTGGTTAGGTTAGGTTAGGTTAGGTTTGGTTTGGTTAGGTTAGGTTAGGTTAGGTTTGGTTTGGTTTGGTTTGGTTTGGTTAGGTTAGGTTAGGTTAGGTTTGGTTTGGTTTGGTTTGGTTAGGTTGGGTTGGGTTTGGTTAGGTTAGGTTAGGTTTGGTTTGGTTAGGTTAGGTTTGGTTTGGTTTGGTTAGGTTAAAAAAGTGCTTGAAAAGATTCTCCTTCTTTGAGCTGAAAACAAGAGACGCGAATAATCAGACTAAAGTATATGTAAATTGTGAAGACAGATTGATATGCAAAGGTACCGTAAAGTTTGTATAGTTTTTGCGGGGGGGATAAAGTTGGGTGATATATGTAGAAAGTATCGTAGAATTTGTTTTTGTAGGAAAGTAGATATTGAAAGTACGCTAGTATGTGTTTTTTTGTAGAAAGTAAGAAGGGTAAGTACCTTAGTATGTGATTTTTGTAGAAAGTAGGAAGAGAAAGTACCCTAGTATGTGTGATTTGTATAGAAAATAACATAGAAAGTATCTCAAAGTATATCAACTTTTGCTGAAAATAGAAAAACAAAATCCAACAAACTATAAATAATAATCTTCCAGGAACTATAGAAATTACCTGAAAATATAATAAAAAAAGAAAAAAGAAAGTATCACAAACTTTATATAATTTGTACAATAAAAACTATAAGCTGGAAATACCACAAACTTTATATAATTAGTAAAATAGAAACAAAATAAAATAGCATAAAGATTATAAATTTTATGAAAAGTTAGACAAAGAAAGAACCAAAAGTTTAAGTAATTTGGACAATAAAAAAGTATAATATGGAGACATAAAGTTTATTAAGTGAACTTAAATTGTAAGAAACTTGGGAAGGATAATTTATTCATGCCCGTGTAATAATATGTATTCATAACGTAGTGAGAATGAGAGAGAGAGAGGGGGAGAGAAAGAAAGAAAGGAAACAGGAAAGGAAGAAATAGTTAAATAGAGTGAGAGTCTTACCGTAACACTCATTATTCTTAAAACACACACACACACACACACACACACACACACACACACACACACACACACACACACACACACACACACACCCCCCCTTAATCCCTCCCTTTCCAGTGCCAGACTTGAGATTGTTTTTATGTGTGTGTGTGTGTGTGTATATGTGTCCGTGTGTGTGTGTGTGTGTGTGTGTGTGTAGGTACGGGGCGGGGTGAGGTGGGGTCATAAGAGTGCCAACCCACATGCAGTATTGTTAGTTCCGGCAAGACGCATGAAGGCAATTACACCCTGTTGGATAAGTTGCGCATTAATAACAACTCTTGAGGAAAACAAACCCTTACCCCCCTCCTCCTCCCCCTCCCCTCCTCCCCCATCTCCCCCTCCCCATCCCCCTCCCCCACCCCATCTCCGTCACCCACCTACCACTCATTCCCTAATTTTTTAAAGGGTAATTCTTCTTGGTACTTTGGGTGGGTCGTGTGGTTGTGTGGTTTGGGGAGGGATGGAGTGGATGGCTGGATGGAATTGGTGGATGGTTAAGTGTGTGGGTGGGTGGCTGGATGGAATGGGTGGATGGTTAAGTGGGTGGGTGGATGGCTGGATGGAATGGGTGGATGGTTAAGTGGGTGGGTAGCTGGATGGCTGGATGGAATGGGTGGATGGTTAAGTGTGTGGGTGGGTAGCTGGATGGAATGGGTGGATGGTTAAGTGGGTGGGTGGATGGCTGGATGGAATGGGTGGGCTCAGCGGATATGATTAACGAGAAGTTCATAATTAATGAGCAGTGGAGGTAATTAAACGAGAGAATAACGAAGGGAACACAGGGTGAAAATTAATACCTACTTAACGAAGACGATTAACGAAAGAACAATGAGGACATTGAGAACGTAATTAACGATAGGGTGTTTAACGAAGGCTACTGAGGACATAGACTAATAGGAATGACTAACGAAGAACCTTAATGAAGATGCTTAACGAGGGCTTAACGATAACAGACTTTAGGGTACTTAACGATTAAAATTAGTGGTTAACGAGGGTGATGTGGGGGTAAGAAGGGGTTTAATGAATTTACTTAACGAAATGATTAACGAAGGGATGTTACAGAGACACGGGAATGAGGATGGTTAACGAGAGGAAGGTGAACTAGTGGTGCTATAACGAGAGTAAACAACGAGAACAAATTGTGTAATAGCGAAATTGACAGGTGGAGAGGGACTAACTACCCCCTTCCCCCTCTCCCTTCACTCCCACCCCCCCTCTACCTCCCTCCTTCCCACTTTCCACCCTCCCTTCCCCCCTCTCCCTTCTCCTCCTTCCTCCCCCACCCTCTTTCCCACACACCTCCCACTCCCAACCCCCCCCCTCCCCTCACACCTCTCCAACCACTAAAAACAGCAGTTGAACATTACTGAACACACACACACACACACACACACACACACACACACACACACACACACACACGATCGTTCTGTCAAGTAGTTTTGTCCGAATGTTTTTGTACAACCGTGTGTCTGTGTGTGTGTGTGTGCGTATGTGTGTTTTGTGTAAGTGTGTGTGTGTGTGTGCGTATGTGTGTTTTTGTGTAAGTGTGTGTGTGTGTGCGTATGTGTGTTTTGTGTAAATGTGTGTGTGTGTGCGTATGTGTGGTTTTGTGTAAGTGTGTGTGTGTGTGGCGTATGTGTGTTTTGTGTAAGTGTGTGTGTGTGTGTGCGTATGTGTGTTTTTGTGTAAGTGTGTGTGTGTGTGCGTATGTGTGTTTTGTGTAAATGTGTGTGTGTGTGCGTATGTGTGGTTTTGTGTAAGTGTGTGTGTGTGTGTGAGGAATGTTTATGCGAGTAACATAGACTTGTGTTCATCAAGGTTGTGTGTACCTCTGGGGAACATGTGTACATGGTGTGTGTTTATGTAAGGAGATTATGTTTACACGTGGAGTAACACAAAGACAAGTAGGACTCACAAGTGGCGTGTGCACATGTGTCTATTATGTACACATGTTTAAATACGTACATGGGAACGAGTATGACTACATAAACCCGTAATGTACACATGATATAATACGTACATGGAGGAAGGATGACTACATAAACCCGTAATATACACATGTTATAATACTTACATGAATGTACTATGACTACGAGACCTGTGCACATAAGATCAAAATACTTACATGAGAATAAAATACGTACATGGAACCTATGTACACGTGGACACAATACACACACACACACACACACACACACCTCTGGGGCGATGACAGACAGAATGTGGGAGTTAGAGTAGAGGATAATAATAAAGAGGAGGCAAAAGGAGGGGGAATGAGAGGGGCAGGGAGGGGACGTGATAAACGAGGAAGGGAGG
>NW_024718229.1:15000-34756 GCF_018991925.1 Homarus americanus
GAGAAGTCAGACACACACACACACACACACACACACACACACACACACACACACACACACACACACACACACTCGTTCCACACTGTTCTGCGTCTCAATGCTGTGTCACACCCTCCCACCACAGATTTCACAGCATCTCGGATTCGTTACAGCGCTTCAGGTCTTGAGGCTGTGTCACATCCTCTTCCACATTATTACAGGGTGGGACTCTGCCTCACTACACCCACACTACTGCATGGTGGTGGTGTGGTGGTGGTGGTGGTGGTAGAGGATGGTGGGGGAGGGGTTAGTGGTGGTGGAGGGAGTAATGGGAGGAGGGGCAGGTGTTTCCATGGTGATCACAGGTGTAAATTTATGAGGAAATATAACCCGGTTAAATTTATACTCATTTCTCTTCTCTCTCTCTCTCTCTTTCCCCATTCTTTTTCTTTCTTTCTCTCATTCTCTCTTTTTCTCCCTTAATGTCTAATTCTCACTCATTCTATTTAATCTGTCTGTCTGTTTCTAAGCCTGTCTCTCTGTCTGTCTGTCTCTTTAATTCTCTTTCTCCCTCTCTTTCATTCTCTTTCACCTCTTTCTCTTTATTGTATGATTTTTTTATGTTTGTCTTATCTCAACATCCTTAACCGGAGAGACAGACAGACAGACAGACAGACAGACAGGGAGAGAGTGAGTGTGTGAGAGAGGGCAAAAGAGTGTGTGTGTGTGTGTGTGTGTGTGTGTGTGTGTGTGTGTGTGTGTGTGTGTGTGTGTGTGTGTGTGTGTGTGTGTGTGTGTGTGTGTGTGTGTGTGTGAGGCAAAAGAGTGTGTGTGTGTGTGTGCGTGTGAGGGCAAAAGAGTGTGTGTGTGTGTGTGTGAGGGCAAAGAGAGTGTGTGTATGTGTGTGGAGAGAGAGAGAGAGAGAGAGAGAGAGAAGAGAAGAGAGAGAGAGAGAGAGAGAGAGAGAGACATCTATCTGGCCAGGCTGAAAATTAAAAAGTTAGACATTTATTAAAAGGGATGTGAAACTTTTAAGACCATCCGTAGAGCAATGGCTTCTGTTCAAGTCAGGACGTATTGTTAGTAAGTCCAGGACATGTGTAAAAATAAGTCCCAGGACGTATTGTAAGTAAGTCCCAGGACGTGTAAGTAAGTCCAGGGACATGTGTAAGTCCCTGGACGTATTGTGATGAGTCCCAGGACGTATTGTAAGTAAGTCAGGACGTATTGTAAATAAGTCCCAGGACGTATTGTAAGTAAGTTCAGGGACGTATTGTTCCCTGGACATTGTGAGTAAGTCCCAGGACGTATTGTAAGTAAGTCCCAGGACGTATTGTAAGTAAGTCCCAGGACGTATTGTAAATAAGTCCAGGGACGTATTGTAAGTCCCTGGACGTATTGTGAGTAAGTCCCAGGACGTATTGTAAGTAAGTCCCGGGGCGTATTGTAAGTAAGTCCCAGGACGTATTGTAATCCAGGGGACGTATTGTAAGTCCCTGGACGTATTGTAAAGTAAGTCCAGGACGTATTGTAGTAAGTCCAGGGACGTATTGAATCCTGGACGTATTGTAAGTAAGTCCCAGGACGTATTGTGAGTAAGTCCCAGGACGTATTGTAAGTAAGTCCAGGGACGTATTAAGTAAGTCAGGACGTATTGTAAGTAGAATCCCGGGACGTATTGGAAGTAAGTAAGTAAGAATGTATTGTAGTGACCTGATTATCTTTTAACGTTAATCCGTGAGAGTTGTGTGTGAGGAGGGAAGGAGTGTGGAGGGAGGGAGTGTGGAGGAGGGAGATGTGGAGGGAGGGTGTGGAGGAGGGTGTGGAGGAGGGTGTGGAGGGGAGGGGTGTGGAGGGAGGGAAGAAAGGAGGGAAGTGGGGAGAGAAAGGAGGAGATAACTTCAGCATAGGGAAAAGTAGAGAATAGGTAAGGGAAAAGGGAGAGATGGGGAGAAAGTAAGGATTGGGGAGATAGAAAGAGGAATAAATAAAGAAGGGGAGAAAACAAAATAAGATAATAGAGAGAGGAAGAAGGGAAGATTAAATGATAGAGCATTAAGAAAAAAGATGAGGCAGACATATAGACGAAGACAGATATAAAGATAGATTTGAAGACAGACCTACAGAGAAAAGACACAAATGTACAGAAAACATAAAAACAGACAGACAGACAGACAGACAGACAGAAATAAAACAAACAAACAGAGAAAGAACACCGACGAAATAAGAGAGAGACCCTTAACTTAACTCAGGAGGACGGAGAGAGGCAAGCTGTCATAGGTCTCTCCTAGAGTTAACCACTAATTTATGACCTCTCTCTCTCTCTCTCTCTCTCTCTCTCTCTCTCTCTCTCTCTCTCTCTCTCTCTCTCTCTCTCTTTCTCTCTCTCTTCTCTCTCTCTCTCTCTCTCTCTCTCTCTCTCTCTCTCTCTCTCTCTCTCTCTCTCTCTCTCTCTCTCTCTCTCTCTCTCTCTCTCTCTCTCTCTCTCTCTCTCTCTCTCTTGGAACCTTAACTCTGAACCTAACCCTAACCTAACCTCACCTTATATATAAAGTTGAGTCCAGTTAGGGGCAGGGTGGATACAGTACACTGACTACTAAGCCTCTGCTACAATGAGGTACTGTGGGTGAGTTCAGGTCGTATTATGGGTCAGGTTCAGGTCGTATTATGGGTCAGGTTCCGGTCGTATTATGGGTCAGGTTCGGGTCGTATTATGGGTCAGGTTCGGGTCGTATTATGGGTCAGGTTCGGTCGTATTATGGGTCAGGTTCGGGTCATGTGTAGTAAAATTCGGGTCGTGTTGTTCTGGGTGGTGGATCGGTCGTGGGGATTCAGGTAGCCCTTGAGGACTAGTTGAAGGAGGAGGAGGAGGAGGAGGCCAGAAAGAACAAGGATAAGGAGGAGGAAAAGAGGCCAGGGAGGAGGATGAAGGCCAGAGGAGGAGGATGAAGAGGCCAGAGGGAGGAGGATGAAGGAGCCAGAGGAGGAGGAGGATGAAGAGGCCAGAGGAGGGAGATGAGGAGCCAGGAGGAGGGAGGATGAAGGGCCAGAGGAGGGGAGGAGGGAGGATGAAGAGGCCAGAGGAGGAGGGAGGGAGGGAGGAAGAGGCCAGAGGAGGAGGGAGGATGAAGAGGCCAGAGAAGGAGGAGGATGAAGAGGCCAGAGGAGGAGGAGGAGGAAGAGGCCAGAGGGAGGAGGAAAAGAGGCCCAGAGGAGGAGGAGAATGAAGAGGCCAGAGGAGGAGGAGGATGAAGAGGCCAGAGGAGGAGGAGGAGAAAGGAGCCAGAGGAGGAGGAGGATGAAGAGGCCAGAGGAGGAGGAGGAGGAGGAAGGCCAGAGGAAGGTGGGTGTTAATCGTGAGGTAGTGTCAAGTTTAAATCATCAGCGTCGCTACACCAGCTAATCTCCTCAAGAATGGCGCCCTTCTCACGTTAACACCAACACACAGATTCTTACCTCTTATTTTTATTTCTCCTTAAGTAGGTAGGTAGGTAGGTAGTGGGTGGGTAGGTAGGTAGGTAGGTAGGTGGGTAGGTAGGTAGGTAGTGTAGGTGGTAGGTAGGTAGGTGGGTGGAGTAGGTTGGTGGGTGTGAGGGGAGCAGACTACCCTCTCTCCTACACACACACACACACACACCCCACTGGTTATGATACTACTACTACTACTACTACTGCTGCTACTACTATACTAATAATAATAATAATAATAAACACCAATATATTTCTAGATCTATATTATAAAACTATTTCACTCTTGATATAATTTACAAGCACAGAAAGTACACAAACTGTACTTACTGTATATATATTTATTTTACCTCAGTTCATCGTTCACAGTTTAGTCCAGTTTTTCTAGACGAGTTAAACTATTTACTTTTAGTATATTTTAACATTTACCAGACTGTCAGAATATTTTTTATTAATGTTGGATTAAACAAAGGAATTATAATGTGAATTTATATTATTTGTCGAGTCTTATTTATGGTGATGATTAATGGCGTTGGTAGATGTGAGTTATATGAACAAAGAAGTGTGTGTGTGTGTGTGTGTGTGTGTGTGTGTGTGTGTGTGTGTGTGTGTGTTTCTCGATTAACTTTCTCTCTCTTCTCTCCCACAGGTACGTATGTTATGGCCTTGTTTTCCCTCAGTTACCAGGTAATGTTCCTCTCCTCTCCCAGCCAGGTAAGGTCAACGTTAAGTACACTTACACCCCCTGCGTAAATTTACAGGTCGTGTGTACACTTACGACCCTTGTGTACACTTACAACCCTTGTGTACATTTACAGGACGTGTGTACACCTACAAATCGTGTGATAGTTGTGTATACCTACGTAGAATTTATGTGTGCATTTTCCGTCGTTGAAAATACATGGGAGAGGTAGGTGCGTGTACGGGTATCGTACATGTCAGGCTCTGTCACGGTGTTGTACTTTTCCCGGGTGAACAGTGGTCGTGGGCCTGACCTGATGTATGGACATGTAAGAAGCAGCCAGCCTTGATTAATTCCGTCTTTAATTAACTGGTAATATAAAATAAGGTCAGGTAGGACGTATGTTGCAGGTCAGGCAGGTCGTGTAGGATAGGTCAGGTAGGTCGTGTTGGTCAGGGCAGGTAGGACGCAGGTCCAGGTCTGACATTAAAATATCCTGCATTATTTCAATAGTTAAATTAATGAAAGCACGAGATCTGGTCATTAAACACACACACACACACACACACACACACACACACACACACACACACACACACACACACACACACACACACACACACACATACACACATACACACACACACACACACACACTACTACTACTACTACTACTTACTTACTTTGTTGTCACTCGGAATCTAGTATGACGATCATCAGGTATGATACAATGATATGAGTTATTAAGGATGTCACAGGGTGACTCGAGAGGCCGATACGGGACCGACAGGGTCGATCACAGATGTTGCACGTGTGGGGGCTACATCTAGTGCAGGAGGGCGGCGGCAGCGTCTTTACAACTTTGGCGCTTGTCTGTCTCGCTATGCAGTCGGGTTAACTCGAAAATATTGACACGTTCTTGCGTGGTGATCCTCAAGCGTTGCGGTGTGGAGTAATCGTCTCCCAGGTGAGGGGTCGATTTGGCACCTTCAGGTTTGTCTTAAGACTATCCTTATACCTTTTCAGTTGCTCTCCAGCGTTACGTTTACCATTAGTTAGGTGACTGTAAAGTAACTACTTTGGCAGTCTACTGTCGTCCATGCGGGTAACATGGCCAGTCCACCGTAGATGTTCATGGATAATGGTAGCTTCGCTGCTTCTACAGTTAGTGTCAGCAAGAATACTGGCATCTGTTTTCTTGTCTTCTCAGCGAACTCGGAGGTGGCACGTAGACTACGTTGGTGAAACTTTTCCAGTGCCTGCCTTGATGTGTCTCTGTACGTGACCCATGTTTCGATGCCATATAGCAGGGTGGGGAGGACCATTGCTCGATATACGAGTAACTTTTTAGATAATTTCAGCTCTTCGGCTAAAGACACGGTTTCAGGTCTGCCAAAGGCTTGAGATGCACATCTGATCCGATGCTGAATCTCTTCGACGATGTCGCGATGGTGGACAGGTGGGAACCGAGATACTGAAAGTGGGTAACATTAGAGAGGTAATGCCGTTAAGATGGATGGATGGTGGTGTGGCTGAACCAGGGACAGGCTGAAAAGAATCTGAGTCTTACGTACATTCACCTCAAGGTCGAAGTGTGTACAGTATATGCATATGCGTAGGTGTTCAGGCTCACCTGTAGGTCGCGTTCAGTGTGAGCGACAAGGGTGGTAAGGTCATCTATACTGAAGTTCAGTAATGGAAGCTGCCGACATTCTTGTTCCTGCCTGGAGTCATCTTATTTTGAAAAGACCCTTCATCCGGTACTCGATGTCCCCCCTGCCGGCTATATTGGCTCTGGCACGAGTAAGGAAGGCAGCCAAGAAATGGAAAAAGAGTTGGTGCCAGTACACACCTTGTTTAACCCCTGTTTAGACGGAAGAACTCAGTCTGGGTGCCATTGTGCAGGACACTGCCGTTCATGCCATTGTGGAGTTGCCTCACGTTGGCGATGATAATTTTGGTGGGCAGCCAAAACGGCTGAGGGTCACCAGAGTGTACCTGTTGACCGAGTCGAAGGCCTTGGTTAGGTCGATGAAAGCCATGTACAGGTCAGACCTTGTTCTCTGCACTGTTCCTGTACTGGCGGGGCTAAAAAGATCATGTCAGTGCCACGTGATGGTCTAAAGGCCACATTGATTCTGGGAGGAAGTTTTCCGCCTCAGGGGAAAGTCTGTTTAGGAGGACTCGGGCGATAATCTTGCCAGCTACGGATGGCAGAGATCCCGCGGTAGTGCCACAGTCTGACCGGTCCCCTTGTTCTTATAAATATTGACGATGGAGGCATCTTTAAGAGCAGGGATTTCCTCAGGAGAAGTGGAGACGGCTAGTAAGCAGAGGTCCTCCTGCTTTATACACCTCGGCTGGAATTTCATCAGGCCCTTAGGCTTTGTTATTTTCATCTGCTTGATGGCAGTAACTACCTCATCCAGGGATGGAGGATAGCTGAGGTTGGGTCAGATCTGGATGCTGAGGGACCTGCTGGGTGAGTCAGGACATCACATCAGTGTTTCGGTTGAGCAATGAATGGTAATGCTCTTTCCAGCACTCAGAGGCCTTCGTCGTCTTTAATTATGGAGTTACCGTCGGATGAGCGGAGGGGCTGCGCCGCAGTGGTTGGCCATAAAATGTTTTAGTGGAATTGAAAATTTCACGCATCTTGTCTTCGATCTGCAAATTTTTGTGCTTCACATACTTTATTTTAAACCACACACACAAACACACACACACACACACACACACACACACACACACACACACACACACACACACACACACACACACCAAAAAAGTCATAATCAGCTACTCACATTAAAAACAAAACTAAATCTGAAAATATTACCAATAAAAAAATACAAATAAAAAACAAATTCTTTATCCAATATCAGCACACAGTAACAGAGGCAAATGTTTTTTTCACATCTCTTCATTATAAATACCACAAAATATGTTTCCAGTCCATTGTTCAAATAATTTTTCACTCGTATCAAATTCCATTTAAAAAACGTAAGCTAATTAGATTTATCAAAACATATATTTCATTTTGATAATTAATTTTGAAAAGGATGAAAATATATGTGTGTGTGTTTTAAACTTCAGGCGTGATGTGTGTGTGTGTGTGTGTGTGTGTGTGTATGTGTGTGTGTGTGTGTGTGTGTGTGTGTGTGTGTGTGTGTGTGTGTGTGTGTGTGTGTGTGTGTGTGTGTGTGTGTGTGTGTGTGTGTGTGTGTGTTGTCTGTTTCTTGTTTGGTCCTGCCTTGACGTGTGACCCAGTATCTTTATGTCAACATGCCTTCCATCTCTCTCTCTCTCTCTCTCTCTCTCTCTCTCTCTCTCTCTCTCTCTCTCTCTCTCTCTCTCTCTCTCTCTCTCTCTCTCTCAGCAGAAAACAACTCCCTCTAGAATCTCCTCCCCTTATAGGATCCTAATTGTCAGAGGTTCGTAAACACAATATTTCTCACTAATTCAATGACAAAAACCATCTAACTCTCTTTGTCGTATCTGCGTCCTAAAATCCAATATGGCGTCGAAACTGTGCTGAGACTCCACTGTAACGAGGATGAGTTGAGTTTACGTGGTATTAAAGTGACTTAAGAATCATTGACAATCCTTCCCTTAAGTCTCAGGTGTTATACATGGATTCTAGTGTAAAAAAATTTTCCTTTCAACCAAGATGGAGTTAAATTTACCCTGAGACTGTACCTCGACTGGATAATAAAGACTGTCCCGCGACTGGATAATAAAGACTGTCCCGCGACTGGATAATAAAGACTGTCCCGCGACTGGATAATAAAGACTGTACCTCGACTGGATAATAAAGACTGTCCCGCGACTGGATAATAAAGACTGTCCCGCTACTGGATAACATGCCCAAGTTTAATGGTAAAAGACAGATGATCTTGATAAGGTCATTAGACTCGTGTTGTGGATCGCAGGAGAGTAGCAAGTTGGTCTTAATGTTTCCTCCATGAACCTTCCCGGCTAAATATACCTCCATGACATACATACATACATACATACATACATACATACATACATACATACATACATACATACATACCCTCAACTAAATAATCTTGTATGACCTCTGATAGCTTGGGTTAGTTTAGGTCAGCTCCTCATCTACATAACAATGCTTGACCTCTCTTAACTTAGGTCATGGTATATCCGCCCCGAGGTCACCAGGAAATGTTGTTAAGCCTCACATCATCATAAAAAATGTTAATGTCAACACAGCCTTGTCGGAAGTCTCAAGGAGGCTGGAGGTACTTACTGAACCCCGGAGGAGCTGGTGGTGGTATGGTGTGGTGGTGGTGCTGGTGGTGTGGTGTGGTGCTGGTGGTGTGGTGTGGTGCTGGTGGTGTGGTGTGGTGCTGGTGGTGTGGTGTGGTGCTGGTGTGTTTTGGTGGTGTGTTTTGGCGTAGTGGTGGTGGTGGTGGTTTGGTGAGTTTGGTTTGGTGTGGTGTGGTGAACTGGTGTGGTGTGGTACTGGTGGTGTGGTGTGGTACTGGTGGTGTGGTGTGGTGCTGGTGGTGTGGTGTGGTACTGGTGGGTGTGGTGTGTGGGAATTACTGGTGGTGTGGTGTGGTGCTGGTGGTGTGGTGTGGTGCTGGTGGTGTGGTGTGGTGCTGGTGGTGTGTGGTGTGGTACTGGTGGTGTGGTGGTGCTGGTGTGTTTTGGCTGTGTGGTGGTGGTGAGCAGGTGGTGGTGGTTTGGTGGGGATGTCCTCTCCCTCCTCCTCTCTCCTCCTCTCCTCTCTCTCCCTATCCTCTCTCCCTCTCCTCCCCTTGAGTACCTGAGCTTGAGAGTGCCTGTTCCATCACAGAATTCTGGGGAACATACAAGGGAAAGGAGGGTGTGTCATGTGCTATAAGAGAGAGTTCATCCACATTTTTTTCTGACGTGAAGATTTCTGTGTGTGTGTGTGTGTGTGTGTGTGTGTGTGTGTGTGTGTGTGTGTGTGTGTTTTAAGGTAACATATCCAGATCACGTGAAGAATAAGAGTATCCTAAGTTTATTTCATATGATGATTAAACACCTTAATGCTTAACCTAACCTAACCTAACCTAACCTAACCTAACCTAACCTAACCTAACTTAACCTAACCTAACCTAACCTAACCTAACCTAACCTCCCAGCTAATTTCACCTAGCGATTAAACACTCTAACGCTACCTGGGGGCTTAGGTTAGGTTAGGTTAAGTGAGGCGTTAGGGTGTTTTAATCATCCGGTGAAATAAGCTGTGGGTACTTAATCCTGACGTAATCCGACTTAACCTCGAATTAACCACATTTGTTTTGTTTTTTGATATGTAAGGTTGAAATGAACTGTAGAAAGGAATGAAGAATTATTGTACGTTTCTGTGTCGGGAAAATAGAGTCAAAGCAAAGTAAATTAGACCAGCAAGGCTACCAACTGTTCCGGGCTCTCTAGTTTTTTACCAAGGCTGCCAACTGTTCCATGCCGGCTCGAGTTGTTTACCAAAATACGACTTTTCTCTGGGAACTTTTGAATTTTTTGTGTGTTTGCCAGACTGTACGTGTGTGTGTGTGTGTGTGTGTGTGTGTGTCTGCTGCGTGATAGTGTAAGTCTTAAGCGTGACCATTGGTGTGTCTGGGTGACGTAAGGAACATGAGTTTTGACCACAGCAACAGATGTGTTCACTTGTGTACCTGCACATACGGATAGTAATGTTACTGTAATTATTATAATACTTACTTTACTACTACTACTACTACTACTACCACTACCATTACCTGTACTACCACTACTACTACCACTCCTGCCACCACCACCACCACCACCACCACTCCCTGTAACTCTCTGCACCATTCTTAATACTACCACCATCACCACCACCATCATCACTACTTCTGTTTCTACGACCACCATCACTACCACTGCTTATCTACACTACTACTACCACTCCTGCCACCACCACCATCACTACCACCACTGTCGGTATGGAGAATAAGGTCCATAGGGGGGGTGAAGTTGACCTAATCCCCAACTTAAGTGCATTAGGTCATACTATATACAGGTGCTACTAGCGACCTCCAGTGTGTGTGTGTGTGTGTGTGTGTGTGTGTGTGTGTGTGTGTGTGTGTGTGTGTGTGTGTGTGTGTGTGTGTGTGTGTGTGTGTGTGTGTGTGTGTGTGTGTGTGTGTGTGTGTGTGTGTGTGTGTGTGTGTGTGTGTTCTCGCCCCACCTGACGTTAGGTCCAGCCAACATACAGAATCAACCTGCCTCTTGTTTATATAAGAAAATAAACGTTGGCTCCCCTCACTGTTACACTCTTCTGGGATATAACAATGGTCCAGTTTATTTATACAATATGATAGTCTGCCTGTCTGTCCTTCTGTCCCATAACATTAACTAATAAATTGGTAAAATCATCTCTAGTGCCGTAGCATTGCGTCAGTTCTCATATTTCTTCGTACTGTAGTGAATCAGTTATGTGTATAGCGAACCTCAATATCCGCCTTTACTGATCTGACTGGTGATGTAGGATCTATTTATTACCTTTTTATTTGTTAGTCTTTTTTTGTGTGAAGTTTTTGTTATTATGAGGGGTTTTTTTGACGCATTTTGTTATATCACCATTTATAATTTATGTTTTTGTGTATTTAATTTTAGTTTTTTCCTCAATATATCTTTCTACAGTCTAGCTTTTATTAAGAACATTTTAGCAATCATTTTCTGGGCTTTTTTTTCAATTTCTGACTCTACAACCTCCCAGCTTTTATTTCTTTTGTAAATTGTCATACCATAAACTTTTTTTACACACTATTTTCATTTCTGTTTTTTGTTTTCGTTAATATTTGACATTGAAGTTTTTTTTTACAATATTCCAACAATCTCTAACTTTTTTTTTACACAATCTTTCTGTTTTTGTTTGTAAATTGTTAACACGATAATTTTTTTCAATATTCCAATAATTTATAACTATTTTATTTGATTTTTTTTTTTAATAATCATAAAGTTTTATCAAAAGGTTCCATCATTGAGCTCTGAGATACAGTTCATCTTGGTCCAATTATTACCAGACATTTTATTCCACTGTTCCTCTGTTCCGTTATTTATATACATTAACAATCATGTATTAAATAACTACTAACTCCAAACTACTGAATAACCTGCTGGAAAACAACAATAACAACAACAACAACACCTCACCTCAGCCTCACCTCAGCCTCACCTCAGCCTCACCTCACTTGCAATACTATCAATTATTCATTCAAATTCCTATTCTATTTTGCAACTGTAATTCTTGATCCCTGACCGTAGGCATGAGAAAGAATTATATATATATTTTCTCGTATTCAATTGGTTGGTAAGTCGGCCATGTTGTCAGAGTTTAATGTGCCCTTGTTCCTGGTTCGAGTCCACCCAATGAGGGTGTTTTGTGGGTGGGTGGGGTGGGGTGGGGTGTGGTGGGTGTGGTTGGGTGAATGGGTAGCTGAGTGAAATGGAGGGTGAGATTGACCCTACCTGACCAGCAACTGCACAGGAAATGCATTGCCCTCCTGTGTCTTATGAGAAACCAGGTGTGTGTGTGTGTGTGTGTGTGATGAATCAGACACCTCCACTGGGCAGGTCTGAGTCTCTCTCTCTCTCTCTCTCTCTCTCTCTAGACAGTCACCGGTTACGTCTTCAAAGGTTAGAAAATTTTCTATTAAATCCGTTGAATCACGTGTTGGCAATGAGCAGATCTACTTCTCTGTCTGTCTGTCTGTCAGTATCTCTGTCTGCCTGTCTGTCAGGCTGTCTGTCTGTCTTAAAATCTCGCACAGAGTGTGACAGGCGGTGCTCTCACACCCCTCTCCTCCCAATCCTTTGACTTGCAAATCTTTGAACCCCACTGTCTCTCTCTCTCAGGGTTAAGGTTAGTTAGCCCATTAGGACAGGATGGGGTCCTATCAGGACTGGGGCCCATTTAACTGAATCATCAAGAGTCGAGTGAATCATTATATATAAATTGTTTTATTTACAACCCCAAAACACAACATAACACAACACAACACAACACAACACAACATGACACAACAAAACACAACATGACACAGCACAACATACAGCACAACATGACACAGCAAACACAACATGATACAACACAACATGACACAACACAACATGACACAACACAAACACAACATGACACAACACAACACAACATGACACAACACAACATGACACAAACACAACACAACATGACATAACACAACATGACACAACACAACATGACACAGCACAACATGACACAGCACAAATACACACAGCAAACACAACATGATACAACACAACATGACACAGCACAACAGACACAACACAACACAACATGACACAACACACACATGACACAAACACAATACAACATGACACAACACAACATGACACAACACAAACACAACATGACACAACACAACACAACATGACACAACACAACATGACACAACACAACATGACAACACAAATACAAACATGACACAACACAACATGAGACACAACACAACATGACACAACACAACACAACACAACACAAATATGACATAACACAACACAAATATGACACAACACAACATATACAAATACAACACAACATATACAACACAACATGACACAACACAACACAACACAACACAACACAACATGACACAACACAACACAACACAACACAACATGACACAACACAACACAACATGACACAAACAGCCAAACATGACACAACACAAACATGACACAACACAACACAACACAACACACACACACATGACACACAACACAACATGACACAACACAACATGACACAACATAACACAACATAAATATGACACAACATAAATACAACATGACATAAATATTAATATGACATAACACAATATGACACAACACAACACGACACAACACAACTACAACACAATATGACACAACATAACACAACACAAATACAAAATGACACAACATAACATGACACAAACAACACAATATGACACAACATAAATACAATATGACACAACACAAATATGACATAACACAACATGACACAACTACAACATAACACGACACAACACAACACAACACAACATGACACAAAACAACATGACACAACACAACATGACACAACACAACACAAATATGACACAACACAACACAAAACAACATGACACAACACAACACAACACAACACAACATGACACAGCACAACATGACACAGCAAAACACAACATGACACAACACAACATGACACAACACAACACAACATGACACAACACAACACAACACAACACAACATGACACAACACTACACAACACAACATGATAGAACACAACGCAATATACACTAATATAATACCATCAACACACACACACACACACATAGCGAGGTGAAATAATAATGTTATGAAGAAGGAAAATGTGTGTGTGTGTGTGTGTGTGTGTGTGTGTGTGTGTGTGTGTGTGTGTGTGTGTGTGTGTGTGTGTGTGTGTGTGTGTGTGTGTGTGTCCAGCCCCCAGTGATGTTACAGCTTGATGGTGAAAAATAAAATTTGGACTTGGTCGTAAAGAAGTGAAACAGTGAAAATATATTTTTGTGTATAATATAACGTGTGTGTGTGTGTGTGTGTGTGTGTGTGTGTGTGTGTTTTTACCGCGAAATAATGAAACAGGTGAACTGGTATGAAGTAACATATATATTATCCCTTACTGGAGTATTTACCTTACCTGGCCGTGAAACACCTGTGTGTGTGTGTGTGTGTTAGCTGTAAATAAACGTATGAGGTTGTTATCGCCTGTTCTCTCTCTCTCTCTCTCTCTCTCTCTCTCTCTCTCTCTCTCTCTCCCACCTTTTATTTGTGTTTTTATAGTTTGTAAACATTGAACTGTACGGGTTAACTTTTTGTTTAGAAGTCTGTAAGTAAAACAAGGAACAGACATTTGTTTGTTTATTTATTTACTTGTTTGTTTAGTTGTCGTGTAAAATATATGTGTGTTAGATTTACATTTAATTTACGAGCTTGTAAATATGGATAGAGTTGGAGGGTAGTTGGTGTTACACTCTTTCAAAACACTGAGTTGAAAGTCGACATTGTTGGGAACTGAGTCGAGTATACTCAATTGACTTTATTTTATTTATTTTTTTATGTTTTGACTGAAATGTTTAGTGTGTTGACCTTTTTAATAAGAGGATTTAACCCATTGAGTGCGATTATTTAACCTCTAGAGTGTGATGATTTACCCCTGGAGTGCGATGATTTAACCCCTTGAGTACGATAATTAACCCCTTGAGTACTATGATGTAACCCCTTCAGTACGATGACTTAACCCTTAGAGTACTATGATTTAACCCCTTGAGTACGATGACTTAACCCTTAGAGTACTATGATTTAACCCCTTGAGTACGATGACTTAACCCTTAGAGTACTATGATTTAACCCCTTGAGTACGATGACTTAACCTTTAGAGTACTATGATTTAACCCTTGAGTACGAAAGCTTAACTTGAGTATGTAGAATTGTCATTGTACTCAATAGTTTAATGAAACAGAAAAATTGTGAAGTCAAAATCTGATCTCAGACACCTGCTCTGTTCACACCCAACTCCACCCCACACTACCCAACCCACTTACTTACCCACCCACCCACCCACCTACCTTCCAACCCTACCCACTAACTCACCCCACCCAATTCACTCTGCCCACCACTAATTTACCCAATACACAAACCCACCCTTCCATCCATATTGCCACCCACTCACCCTTATATACCAACCCACCCTGCATGCTGCCCATCCTGCCGCCCAGTCCTAAACGAACCACCCAGGGCGGCAGGGAGAAATTCATTTTGGCTCCACTGTTTTTCCACGTACGTTTTTCATTTTTTTTTTAAGACTGGCTCGCCCGTCGATAAAATAACCAGGATTTAGTTTCGCTTGCATTTTTTTTTCAAGCGCGGGGGGAAACAGCGAAAAAAAAATCTGATTTTAATATTGAAAAATTCCACGACAATACACCGCTTTTATTTTTTTTTTGGGGGGTGAGGGTGTGAGAGTAATAAGTGAGTGGAGGTAGGTGCAGGTCTCTCTCTCTCTCTCTCTGTCAATGGGCACCACCCTCCACCGGAATCTGCTGGACTCAGTCGGGCCTCCAATCTTACTGGGCCCCAGTCTTCAGAGGTCTTATAAAACTCTGAGGATTCAACCCTGCCATTCAGTCTTATGTGCGGGTGCGTGGTGACCTGGTGTGCATGGTGACCTGGCGTGGCGTGGTGACCTGGTGAGGTGTGACCTGGTGGCGTGGTGTTGTTCGCGTCAAATATCACTTTCTGAGTGACGGTGGGGAAATTGGTTGAGAGGAAGGGGTGATGGGGACCCTTTATTATCAATGGTACATGAAGGATTAAATGGATACGATTGCTGGGGGGCAGGGCTGAGCAGGGTTGAGGTAGGACTGAGGCAGGGCAGGACTGGGAAATGTGGCTGTTTAGACGTAGTTGTGTCCTAGGGTGGGGGGTGTTGTGTATTCGACTCGTAACTCAAAGTCCCAGGTTCGAGGTTCGATTTTAGTACAGTATTAAATTGAAACAGGGAGTTTACAGTTGGCTTAGTGTAATGATTATTCAAAAACTCTCTCTCTCTCTCTCTCTCACACACTCTCTCTCACACACACACACACACACACCATCACCCCTGTCGTCCACTGTAGGCGCCGCAGCCCCAGCTGTCAACACGTGAGCAGCAGACAGTAAAAAAGAAAGTCTCCACACACACTTCCTGTCATCGTTCGACAGTATGGGTGTGGTGAGGGTTGAGGTTATGGGGGGGCGGTGTTGTGGTGTTGTGAGGCAGTGTTGGGGGATGTTGTGAGGGCAGTGTTGTGAGGGGGTGCTGTGTGAGGGTGTTGTGAGGGGCAGTGTGTGTGAGGGGCAAGTGTTGTGAGGTGTTGTGTTGTTATGTTGTGAGGGCAGTGCGTGTTGTTGTTGGTGTTGTGAGGGTGAGTGGGGGTGTTGAGAGGTGTTGTGAGGGGTGTTGTGAGGTGTTGTGAGGTGTGTGAGGGGGAAGGGGGGGGTGTTGTGAGGGGCGGTGTTGTGAGAGGGTGAGGGGTGTGTTGTTGTGGGGGGTGGTGTTGTGAGGTGTTGGTGTTGTGAGAGTGTTGTGAGGGGTGTTGGAGGGGGGTGTTGTGAGAGTGTGGGGGTGGTGTGTGAGTAATAGAGTACAGTATTGTGAGGGATTTTCTGTCGGGGTGTGGTGAGTGGGGGAGGAGAGGAGGGGACGACTCTCGACTCTCTGAAATGGAACAAAACGCAGCCCATATCCTCCCCTCTCAATACCCATCTCGACCCATCACCATCTCCCCCTCTCCTTGACATGCATCTTAATACCCCCTCCTCTCCCTCCTATCCTCCCCTCCCGTCCCCTTCCCTATATTTTCCTTCCTCCCTTCCCCCCTTCCTCCCTTCTCCCCTTCCCCCCTAGTGCTCCCAGAGATTTATTAGAGTTATCAAAATATATAGATTCTTCCGCCATTCTCGTGTATGGGTGTCTGTCTGAGGCCTATTTTTTTGATCTCGAAAAATGAAGAAAAAATAGATGGATTTACCCTGTGCCTCTCTCCCCAGTCATTCTTATATTATATGGATATTCGTCTGATACCTTTCTTGGTCTTAGAGGGGGAGGAAAAGGTGGATTTACTCCCCCTCCCTTATTGAATGTAGGAGAGAGAGACAGAGAGAGAGAGAGAGAGATGCTGGTGAGGAGTATTGTGTGTGTGTGGGAGGGGGGGTAGTGTTGTCTCTCTCTCTCTCTCTCTCTCTCTCTCTCTCTCTCTCTCTATCCACCTTTTCCTCCCCCTCTAAGATCAAGAAAGGTATCAGACGAATATCCATATAATATAAAAATGACTGGGGAGAGAGGCACAGGGTAAATCCATCTATTTTTTTTTCTCACTTTTCGAGATAGACTTGGGTCATCTACGAGGGTGAGTAAGGTAACAAGACAAAGGTGTAGTTCAGACAGTTTTTTGGGCAAGTCTTCCTGTACACACCCTATTGTACACACCCTATTGTACACACTCTATTGTACACACTCTATTGTACGTTGTGTATCAATATCCTCTACCTGTACATTGACATCCTTGTACCACCACTGACATCTCGCCGCCAGCTGACTCGCTCCCTCATCACTGAATTATTTGCTCTGTTCCCCCTAAACATTTCGTGACGTCACTCAGAGTAAGACATCATTCATGAGAACACGTCACCACCTGCCTACACTACACTACATTACACTACACTACACTACACTACACTACATTACACTACTAAATGATTGAACACTACCGGAACTAGACAGCTGGTAGCAAGATGGTGAAATAATTACGTCACCAGGGTCCAGGTGTCTGTGTAGGTGGGAGGAGTAGGTGGCTGAGAGGAAGGAGAGGTTGGAGGTGAAGGAGAGGGAGGAGGTTAGAAGAAGGTGGAAGGAGGAGGAGGTGGGGGGGGAGGAGAAGAAGGTGAAGGAAGAGGTGAAGGAGGAGGAGGAGGTTAGGAAGGTGAGAGGAGGAGGAAGAGGTTGAAGAAGGTGAAGGAGGAGGAGGAGGTGAGGAGGAGGAGGTTAGAAGGAGGTGAAGGAGGAGGAGGAGGAGGAATAGGTTAGAAGAAGGTGAAGGAGAGGAGGAGGAGGAGGAAGATGATACCAAGGCCTACATCAGAGTGTCTACAGGAGGAGGGGGAGCAGGAGAGGAGGGGGGATGGGGAGATGAGGAAGGGGAAGAGAGGAGGAAGAAGGATAGGAGGAGAGGGAAGATGAAGAAGGGGAATATGAAGGAGGAGGAGGGAGGAGAGGAGAAAAGAGGAAGGAGAAGAAATCAAGACACACTGTAACAAAACACTCTCATAGACAATGTCTCTAAAACAAACCTTTGTCACTTTTATTAATTAATTGATAAGAACCCACAAGAAGTATCCCTCACCCAGGTTACGCGGGGACCTCTCAGCCTCCTTCTTTTCCCCATTTTTCCTTCGTCTCCCCTTTTTTCTTGTAGTTCTCCCCATCCTTCTGTCCTTTCCTCCCCCTCTCATCCTGTACGTCACGAGCCGAAGGTTTCTTCCATTAAATAGAAATTGCTAATTAAATCTTTGTCTTTCAGCTACAGAGAGAGAGAGAGAGAGAGAGAGAGAGAGAGAGAGAGAGAGAGAGAGAGAGAGAGAGAGTCTTTACATGAACAATTGCCTCACGAACCTTACAAGTCTGGGTCAAGGAAGACAGGTACATAATTCCTGCAGTGAGTCAATATAGTATTCTTCACATTCCTTGACCACTGAGATGTTGATCTCCTGTAACCTTCATCACATACTTTTCTTTCATTCTCATGTAAGATTAAATGTAATGAAACAAACCTTGAGTGAGAAAATAAAATTAGTCTGTGCTGATCAATCTCACCAAGGCCCTAATATGATGGATGGTGATGGCAGGTGGCAGGCGAGAGGAGAGGACTGTGTCCCAGATGGTAAACTTGGATCAGATTTTCCAATGTCTCATTAAACTGACAGATAAGCTGCTGTTTCATAAACCCTTTATATTTAAGACTGAATGTCCCAAAAAAAGGATATATATAAGGAAAACATCACAGTTCAGAAAAGAATTTCAAAATAAACCTGATATTTATCAAAGAAAATATATAAATAACTTCATCGAAACTTGATAAAGTCATTTCCCAAAAGATTAAAAATGACTGTCTTCAAGAGGCACCAATAATCCTTTGTTGTCCTGAGTGGTATGATTCTACTGATTAATCTGAAGCTCAGATGATGGAGAGTCTCCTAATCACGCCTACAGAACCCGTCGACAACCCACTGATCCCTTGAAAGATTCCTCACTGGATGCTGTTGCAGGATCCTTGGACCAAAACTGGATCTCATGATGAAGTGAGCTGCTCACTGCCACCAGTGAACGCCCTTGCGCCACTATAATACTCGATCAAATGAGAACCCCTGTCCCAAAGTGGTCTCCAGTCTCCTGTCTCCCAACTGCATATCTCGAACCTGTCTGATGAATTTTGACCGGAATCCAGTCTGCTGAATTGATCTCAAGATTGATAAATGAGAACAACAACAGGAATAATAATAACAACAATGATAATAATAATAATAATAATAATAATAAAAAAAAAAAAAAAAAATAATAATAATAATAATAATAATAATAATAATAATAATAATAATAATAATCTATACTTTCAAAAAAAAATTCAACTCATAACATTTCCCAGCATTTCAACATTTCACCGCATTTTACAACATTTTACCATATTTTATAGCATATCGCATCATTTTTACAGCATTTTACAGTATCTCCAGCATTTTACCTCATTTCACAGCATTCTCCAGCATTTTACAGCATTTCAGCATATCACAGCATTTTACAGCATTTTACAGACTGCAGCATTTCTTATGGTGCATTTTACAGCATTTACAGCATATCACAGTATTTTAAGGCATTTACAGCATCTACAGCATTTCACAGCATCTTACAGCATTTCATGCATTTTACAGCATCATATACAAAACCACGTACTGTATCATCCTAGTTAAAGCCTTTGTCATCATGCTGCTAACACAACTGAACGAAGCATACCGA
>NW_024718230.1:0-18517 GCF_018991925.1 Homarus americanus
AGTGTTATCTTCCCCACTACTTTCATCTGAGATCAAGTTAATTACAACATTTTCAAGCAAGTGAATTAGAGCTGTATCTTTGGCTCTACATTCATCTTCTATTTTCAATGTATGTCTTATACAGTTTTGCCAATGCTCTGGGGTTGTGTTGGATTGCCTCATTTGTAATTCCCTCAACCTGCAGTGGTAAGGAGGTAGTCTGAGTAATTTGTGTCCGCTATTTGATCTATTTCATATTCCTGTTTTTCTTTTTGCTGTTTGCAGACCGGAAGTAATTCTACTTTTGTGAAGGAAGGATCATAACAGATGTTATTTGATCCTCGCCACTGCATTACTTCACACTTCTTGCTGCTACTCGTTGGTACTTTATTAATGATCTTAATGATCTTAACATCCTCCTTGGATGTTTTGGAGTAGTTGCTCTTTAAACCAGGCCTTAAATCGTTCATGATCCATTGAATCGTAGTAGTCACCCTTGGCTCCATTCTTGGACCTAAACATCAACAGAGCTCCGGGTATGAATCCCTGACGACCACCAGCATGCGCGATGATAAGCCTCGCTCCTCTTCCTGATTTGAGTTTGGGTCCTGCTGATCCGTCATTCACAGTCCAACACCGCTCAACACATTGATTCTGGTTGATCCAGGTTTCATCTAGATATACCTCTGGACGGGGATTAGAGCTTTCTCTGTTCTTTTGTTTGTATGTGAGGTATTTGTTTCTTGCAGCTACAATGTCCTCCTTCTCCATCAAGATTTTCCTGCCACTCTGTACTTGAACCCCAGCTTCTTTACTATTTTATAAAGTGAACTCTGTGACCCTTTAAAACAGGCTGCTTTACACTCTCCAACAATGCTGACAGTGTAGGTAGTTCACCTCTTTCATAAAACGAGAGGAGCTCTCTTCTGATGCATTCTCTATCAAAATAGTCAAGTTGTCCTACGACAGGTGAAGGTCTGGCACTTGGCGAACATATTACTCCGCCTGGCGATTTCTTTGCTTCTGCCTTGATTCTTTCCGCTGTGGTCATAGAGACCGGAGTTGCTGAGGCTGTCTTCTACACAACTTCTTTCTCCCATCGTTTCGCAAGAACCTTCTTGAGCAAAGAATTGGTGAACGTTCATGATGATATTCCTACTCTGACTTTTCTATCTGCTTGGGGAGTGTAGAGAGGATCTGCCAACGTCATAGTGTCGTTTATTGCCTCTGATGTCATGCTGGACCCCGACAAGTTGTTCCATACATTCCTGCCGACAACACCCGTTTAATATATAGTGCAACCAAAACCATAAATATATAAAATAAAATAACAAACGTAAGGTTTGTCCGGTAACTAAAGGGAATTTAGTGTTGCTTTTACATACCATATCCGGCAATGCTTATTCTAATAAAAAATTACAATTGAAAAGAGTTGTTTAGCTACTTGAATTGAGTATTAGTATAGCAATTCATCGTATATTAACCATTTGACTGTTAAGAGATTTAATCACATAACTCAGCCAGAGCAAGGGAGATGGGGAGGAGGAGGTATGTAACTCCTCCGCTGGGCCCTCCTTCCTCTCGTCATCTCATTAGACATTTTTCATTCGAGCAAAGACTACGCTCCTGCTCGGTTGGGTGGCGGGCACTGGTAAACACAGCTGTGAGTGCTAGCTCCCAAATTTGGGATGTTTTCGAGCCTATTACATTATCTGAAGGATATATAGACTTACCTACTTGTGTATAAGGACCTGTTTACCACACGAAAATAACTGCTCGGGGTCCCATCACTCCTGGCTGGGTGTTGTGGGATGTCAACATTGCCCCATGGAAAGTGAATTATCGCTTAAGCACTCTACATGGAAGAGTAAAGAAAAGATAGTATTGGACGAAGTTCTTGAAGACCTTGAGTTGAGTAGTGATGAGTCTAATACGAGTGATGAAGCACAAGGGAAGTTCGAAAGTAAGAAAATACAGCTACAACAAGAGGTAGTGAAAAAGAAAGAAAGTTCTAAAAGGATGAGGGAGACAAGCTGGCATGAGGACAGTGAAAGCAAAGAAGTGAGAGAGGAGAAGAGACAAAAACATCTAGGACAAAAAAAGTGTGTGGTGGTAATAATAATGGAAATAACAGAAAGAAGATAGTGGAGAATGGATCAAGAACAGAGCAAAGTATGGAATTTGAAGGAAGCAGACAAGAACACACACAAGGTAATGTTGGTAGTGTCAGGAAGAGATTAATTTTTCCACAGTCATGCCCGATGACCTTCCTTGAAAAATTAAAATGGGCAGTACAACTAGGACGGGAGCATCGCAGCTTTGAGCCTCTTTTGAAAGAAGGCACACACAAGCCTTATCTTACAGTGGGGACCATGGAGGCTGTGGAAATGTTGACAACTGTTGGGTACAAGGGATTACTGATGGTTTTGCCAGAGGAGAGCGACATACTACTTACAAAGGTAATAATCTTCAGGTACCCTGTAATACTAGATCCAGAATACTTATTGGATGACGAAAGATTTGTTTGGGTCAAGAGACATTTAATAAGGGGCGAAGAGAGAAGCCAGGTTATTGCTCTAATGAGAGGAAAGGTTCCAGAGAAAGTGTTCATCACAGGAGCAGGGTATAGGAAGGTGGCACTATATGTGGAGGGACCAATAATGTGTCTCAAGTGTTGCAGATGGGGACATAAGGCCTGGAGCTGTCAACTGGACCCACGTTGTAGATTCTGTGGGAGGAGCACGAATCTAGCAACTGTAAGGACAAGATCAATGCAGGAGAGAAAGTGAAGCCTTGTTGTTGTAATTGTGGTAAAACTCACAATGCTAGTTCAATTGCATGCGAGATGAGGCCACGTATGAGAAGTGACCAACAAAGGAATTATTCAGAGAACACTGAAGAAGTACGCTGTGGTCTGACAGTGACAAGACAGCAGGAGAACACACAGACAGTGGAGACAGTGATCCCTGAGAATGCCTGGCATGAAGATTCAAGAAGGATAGAACTGCGATTGCGGCCGGAAGAGTTGTTGATGCCAGGAACAAACAGAGTAATAAACAAGTAGCAAGTGAGAGTAGTGGTGCAGCCCTCCAGGTTAGTGATAAAACTGTGCAAGAAATTCTGGGAGAAGAGGTGCGTAAGATGTTTCAGCTTTTGTAAAAGTTAGGTCAGAAAATAGAAGTGATGGAGAAAAGACTTGATACAGTGATAAATAAAGAAAGGGAAAACAAAGCTGTGAATAATGTAGAATTAGAAGGGAAAGAGGAAAGTGAAGAGTTCAAGCCTTTGAAAAATTCAGTGCTTAAAATAAGTATTACAGGGAAGGAGAGGAAATTAAAGGATTGTGTAGTGCAGGGAGCAACAACTGAAAGTTTTAAAAATGTGTTGGTAAAGTGTAAAGATGCTGATAAAGAAAAACTTTTGAGGAAATGGGAATCTGTGCAGGAGGATTGGGCCTTCTTAAAGAATCTGATTGGAAAGGATATAAAATGTGTAAATATTAATCATGGATCTAGCTAGCCTTAAGATAATGTCCTGGAATGTTAATGGTCTACGAAATAGAGTGACAGATGTACACTACTTTACCCTTAAAAATAATATTGACATAATTACCCTTCAAGAGACTGGAGACAGGAAAGGCGACCTGCTTAAACTGTCTGGATATAAGGGATTTCATCTCTATTCGGGTGAAGGTATAAGAGGGGTCTCAACATACATTAAGAATTCCATACCAGCAGAACTAGTTGGAAGCCCGAGTAGAGTACAAGGAATAGAAAGTGTCTGTATAAAGGTATATTTGAAGGAAGGAGAATTGAACATAGCAAATTTGTACATTTCTGGAGGCTGTTTTGACCTCAACTTCTTTCCAGATTGCATGTTTTTGGACTCAACTTTGGCTGTAGGAGATTTTAATGCTCGACATCCAAGACTCCAAACAATGGTGAGAATTAATTGTAATGGTGTAAAATTTTGGCAATTTTTACAAGATCACCCAGATGCTTACTTGTTAGGAAATGAGGAAGTGACTCATATTAAAGGAGGAAGGTTAGACTATGCTTGCATGATAAGCAGTCAGGGAGTCCAGGGAGAATGTGAGATAATAAGGGAGCTAGTCAGTGACCATTTTGTTGTGTATGTTCAATTACCATTAGGGAAGAGACAGGTGAGATATAGGAGGAAGAGATTGAAACTAAACAAGGATGACACAGAAGTGTTTACCCAAAATATAGAGAAATGGTACAGAAATTATACACAAGTCTGTATGGATAGCTTTTATAATGACTTAGTTGGGGAGATAGAAAGATATTTAACTAAGGCAACACAGAAAAAGATAAATGATAAGACACATGGGGCTAGGAAACACTGCTATACCAATGACAAAATGTTGAAGGAATGGACACAGATGTTAAGGGCAGCACATAAAGATTGGGTAAAGAATGGTAGAAGAGAAGAAGATCGGGAAATCTTCATGGATATAGCCAAAATATGTGGGCAGGCTAGGAAGGAGGCAAGGGAGAAATATTGGCAAGACTTTGCACTGCACATTGGGGAGAGTAAAAATCTCAAAGAAATATGGCAGGATATTAACAAAATTAGAGGAAAAAGGAGTAATTTTATTAGCCATCCTCATCCAGAGGAAGAAGCTAATAAACTGGTTGACAAATGGGCTAAAGCAGCTAGTGTTGCCTCCCTGCCTAACAGGACAATAGAAGCATTAGATGAGTGGCAAAATGAAAGAAAAAGATTTATTTCATCAGCTCTAAATATTTATGATGTAACATGTGTAGATATTACTCAAGATGAGTTATTAAATGCTGTTAAAAAAGGAAAAGCTACAGCACCAGGCGAAGATGGTGTGACGTATGAAATTTTGAACTGCTTAGTTGGTATGGAAAATAGTCCATTGTTAGATTTATTCAACATGAGCTATGCAGAGGGTAGATTACCAACAGAATGGAAGAAAGCGATAGTTATTCCTGTCCCTAAGGCAACTGGTGGATACAGGCCGTGTCTTTAACATCTTGTTTTTCCAAGATGATGGAGAGAGTATTATTAAATAGGCTTGTATATATTGTGGGGGAAAATCTATCTTGTAATTTATTTGTTTTTTTGGAAGGGAAATGTACTTCAGACTGTGTTATAAAATGTTTATCAAATGATGCAGACAGATGTAGAGTTTTTGTGGATTTACAAGGAGCATTTGATAAAGCTCACAGTGAAGTAGTTATGAATAAACTGGCTGCTCTAGGGGTATCAGGAAAGTTGTTACACTGGATAGGTGACTACTTGCATGGAAGGAGAATCTGGGTATGGTATCAGGGATGTTTGTCTGAGGAAAGAGCGCTTGAACTAGGCACTCCCCAAGGGGGAGTATTGAGTCCAATGTTATTTAATGTGTTAATGAACAAGATAGCCTCACACAAATATCCCAAAGGAGTTGTAACCATCATTTATGCAGATGACATCATATTTCATGGAAACTCTGTCAAAAATTTGCAGATTGCATTAAATAATTTTATTGTTTTTTCTCAAAAGATGGGCTTAGTTATCAATGAAGAAAAAACCAAGTGTGAATGTAAAGGAAGAGGAACTGAATCCGTTTTTCTAAATGGAAACATTGTTGAGAAAGTGTCAAAGTATAAATATTTAGGAATGTATATTGGCTT
The DNA here is from genome assembly GCF_018991925.1 of Homarus americanus. Lineage (NCBI taxonomy): Eukaryota > Metazoa > Arthropoda > Malacostraca > Decapoda > Nephropidae > Homarus > Homarus americanus. The sequence goes on from NW_024718230.1 coordinate 5,646, forward strand.
TACTAGTGAAAGTAAAGAGGCAGAAATATATCATGTCCTCACTCAATGTAGAGCAAGATTACAGCCCTTGAAGGCTCTAGCATGTTGTGGTAAAGGTGCTGGGGTACCCATACTGAGAATGATGTATATTTCTACCATCAGATCACTTATAGACTATGCAGCACCTGTCCTCTCCTGTACTGGTGAAGGAAGGCTACGGAAGCTTGAGATCATGCAAAATGAAGCAATGAGAATAATTTTAAGGGTGTCAAAAGAATGCAATGATTGAGATAATGAAAATGGAACTAGGGTTACAGAGCATTTCACAGAGGGTCAATGAAATTAATACAGTTGCAGCAGTTCGATTAATGAGAGGGAACAGTGGGGGTAAATTTGTACAAGATATAAATGATGGTTTAAAAGGTAAAAGGACCTTCTGCAGGCAAGGCAAGAGAGGATACATGAATGGATTAGTAAATATTAGTAAAAAAATGTAATCTGACAGACTGGTGTACAGCTGTTCAGAAGAGCTGTAAGAATCCACCCTGGGAAGAACGAGAAGTAGAGTTAGACGTAGTGCCTCTCACAATGAAGAAATTATTACATGAACCAGGACAGTTAAGGTCTTTATATAGGAATAAGATTAGTAATTTGCCTAAAATAAACGCATTGCATGTATATTGTGACGTTTCAGTTATGTCAAGTGGTAGGGCAGGGTGCGGGATCCTTATAAGACAGTACACAGAACAAGGGAATGATGACATCAAAATTGGACTTCGGTTGAGCAGTTTTATTTCATCAACACAAGCTGAGTTACATGCAATGTTAGTAGGATTGGAAAATGTTGTAAAGAGGTATAAAGATGCACATTTTTTTGTTGATAGTAGGGCAGCTTTGGATTCTTTGAACAGTGGGAGTCCAGTCTTTGAACACATTATTGGTTCATGTAGAAAATTAGTAAATACAATAAGGAAAAATGGCCATAATGTTCAATTTGTATGGGTCCCTTCACATGTAGGCATTGGTCTTAATGAAGCAGTAGATATAATAGCAAAAAGAGCCACGGAAAAGGCCGAGATCGACATAATATGTACTAAAACCTTGAAACAATTAAGGCGCAAATTACGGAAAATACAATCAATAGAAGATAATTTCAAAAGGAATGAAATATACGAGAAAAGTGAAACAATGAAACATTACCACCATGTTCTCATGAACACAAAATTTACATGTGGGAAAGATGGAAGTAGGTGGAAAGATTCAGTGTATATGAGGTTAAGATTAGGATATAAATATTATTGGGAACTTGGAGCTGAGAGAAGTGAACAGGATAAAGAATGTAGAGTTTGTAGAACACCCAGATCCCATACCCTGCCACATTATATACTGGAATGCCCATTGCTTAATGTATATAGAAATGCCCATATAAATAATGTCCCCATGCAAATAGAGCGGATGTTTAAAAATAGGAAAATAGATGAAATATTAAAGAAATATAGAAATTTTACATCTAGAATATAACTATGTAGTATAACTGATTATATGAAATATTAGGGATTTATGTGAGTCCTGAGAGGGACATTCCTGGACTGGGGTGGGGATGACTTATGTCACTTCTAATATAAACATCTCCTGGAGTTAATGTTCTTTAAACACCTAAATAAGTGACATTTCGTGTGTTTACTTACAATTAAATAACTCAATGTTTAACCTAATTAATTTATACCTGATGTTATTCGCTCTATACCGGTAATGATTCTACCATACATCAATGTTAAATTTATTTCAGTCTTATTTTATATTTTTCTGGAATAAATAATTTCTAATTTTTAATTGAGGAAGAAGTTGTGAGTATTACCTCCACGTCTTGGCCACCACTCACCTCCCTCCTCCACGTCTTGGCCACCACATACCTCCCTCCTCCACGTCTTAGCCACCACATACCTCCCTCCTCCACGTCTTGGCCACCACATACTTCCCTCCTCCACGTCTTGGCCACCACTCACCTCCCCCCTCCACGTCTTGGCCACCACTCACCTCCACTCCTCCCTCCTCCACGTCTTGCCACCACTCACCTCCCTCCTCCACCACACACCTGCCCTCCTCCTCCACGTCTTGGCCACCACACACCTCCCTCCTCCACGTCTTGGCCACACGCACTTCCCTCCTCCACGTCTTGGCCACCACTCACCTCCCTCCTCCACGTCTTGGCCACTCACCCCTCCTCTCATGTCTTGTGCCACCATCTCCACCTCCTCTCCACCATGGTTGGCCACCACTCACTCCTCTCTCCTTCACGTCTTGGCCACCACATACCTCCCTCCTCCACGTCTTGGCCACCACACATCCCCCTCCTCCACGTCTTGGCCACCACTACCTCCCTCCTCCACGTCTTGGTCATCACTCACCTCCCTCTCCATCTTGTACGCCCCCCCTCCACGTCTTGGCCACCACTCACCTCCCTCCTCCACGTCTTGGCCACACGCACTTCCCTCCTCCATGTCTTGGCCACCATTCACCTCCCTCCACCATGATTTGGCCACCACTCACTCCTCTCCTTCACGTCTTGGCCACCACATATCCCCCTCCTCCACGTCTTGGCCACCACTCACCCCCCACTCACTTATGAACTTTGTCATTAACTAAAGCTCACTCCAGGAGTCTTAGCTGTAAGTCTCACAGCGTATAATCTTACATACCGAGGATAAGCCTTCAGCGTTACATAAGGAAGGTAGCTGTAGGCTTTCTTATTGACTGTTAAACATTTATTTCCTGGTAAAACCCTTTTTTTTCATTTGTTTGACACATATGTTAATTTTCTTAAAACCAAGGATTATGAATGAAATATACAAGTAATCCTTCTTGGAAATTGATTCGAAAAACATTATCAAATACATAAATCATATTTCATTACGTGTACTCGCTCAAAATGCTGGATATAATGTTCGAAATAAACAAATAAGAAGATTATATGAATTGTTTTCTACATTTTCGCTAATTACCTGAATAGATAAATTATTAAAGTAAATATATCTGTCCAGGTATGTAAGAGGGACATCTGTGCGGCACAGTGCACACACAGCAGGTGTAAGAGTGTTATGTTCATACACATTAACTCAGGCGGGAAGCAGTTTACTAACAACTGCATTACCTAAATTGAGTGAGAAGCGGGGATTTGTCTTTGCGTCTTAACTAAAATGATCTTTATTCCTGGACTTTTTGCTACGAAAACTAAGACCTTCCTTAATAAATATATCGATCTTACAGGGGAAGTATTGTTATTAATAGTTTGTTTTGTGGAACGTTATGAGGCCCCTCTTAGTTGTGGCGACAACACAGGCCTCAGTTATCACCTTATCACCGCATTACAGTAATTGACTCCCGCATTTAAAAGATTACGTAGTTTAGTTATATCCAATATGTTTGTCAAATTAAGTGCTGGTGGTTAACTTTTGGCAAGAAGCCAAGGCATTAACTGATGGGCTGTGTACTTAGTCTTGTCTAGCGTTCCCTCACCACCAAATTTATGGGTTTGTGTCCAGACAAGCTGGCGGGACACTAATGGTTTCCTCATCTTAAAGTATTACCTATAAAACTGTCGGAGGTGTGGGAAGGTAAGTGATGGGTCCTGACAAGGTGTGAAGTATATGTCGACTGACCGACCATTCGACACTGAAAAACAGACATACTGTCAGTTACGTAATGACCCCAGATAAGATGTGCAATGTTATTCATAAAGACAAGTATTTACAGTTACAATGTTCAGTACTGTGTTATGATGAAATATTATTGTAAACGGAAATGCTCTTAAACAACATAAACTGTCTTTATTCGCTTTATGGACCACAAATACAGTAAGTCGTTTGTCGCTGACTATCAAAATGGATCATAAAAACAACCCCAGATGTCTTCGTCTCTCAAATCATACACGGAGGGTTTTTTGTTTGTTTTTTTGTTTGTTTTTTGTACGGGGATCAGCCCACCCGGGCACAGGTCACTGACCCACATCGGGACCTGGGGGCGAAAATATACAAACAAAAACAAAAACAATAATAATAATAATAATAATAATAATAATAATAATAATAATAATAATAATAATAATAATAATAATAATAATAATAATAATAATAATAATAATAATAATAATAAAAATAAAAATAAAAGTGAAATTTAAAAATAAAAATAATAATAATAATAATAATAATAATAATAATAATAATAATAATAATAATAATAATAATAATAATAACAATAATAATAATAATATTAATAATAATACAGTAATTCATAGGAAATAAAATGATAATGATAATAATAATAATAACAACACTAATAATAATAATAATAATACAAAGAAAAAAATCAATAGTGGGAAACGCTACACTACAGTATATGTATGCTTTGTTATCATGTAAGAGAAACAATTGAGACCCTGCAATTGTGTGTAAATGAGGCAAAAAGTCAGATTAGCAACTTGGGACTTGGTCACAATATTCGTGATGCCATATGGCAGCAGGGTCTACCATTAGACAACACATTATGCTTCCAATATCTTCCCAGGCGGTAGTACCTCCCTGTTTGACAGCTGCCTACTACACTGTATATCTACTGCTCTCCTCGTATCTACTTGTCTTCTATCTGCCTCAATTATTCAGTCATCCTATTCCATTATCTCCATAATTTCAAACATCAGCACAATCTCTGCTTTACTTATTCAGACATTTATCTCTCTACCAAATGATCTTTTAATGTTACAGTCCTCACTCTGTCTTCTCTTGATCTTCCTCACCCGAACCTCAAGATAATTATTTCCAAGTTAGTTTGTGTCTTGTCATTCTATTATTGTAACCTCGTGTTTCACACCTCAACATCAGCCGCTGTATTAATCCTTCCACTATGTCCGCCCCGTTTGGTGTAATGTCATACAGATCCTGAGCTTTTACTAGACACAGCTCCAGTAACTTTAATATTTTTTCTCTGCATATGGCCCACTTTCCCCCGACAACAAACAACAGTTCATTCTTATACAGATGATTCAGCCCTTCTGACTGCCTCAGTCACTCAAAATAAAGTTTTCAGTGGTAGACAACAGACATCATCTCTTCCGGAGGATCTCGCTTGGATAGTTTAGTCACTAGTGGGATCTATCCACCGTTGTTTCCATCAACGCAACTAAACTAAAGTACATTTCAACATTGATTTTGGCATATCCATCAGGCCCAATTTTATGTCTTATTCAACCGGTAAACAGTTGGCAAGCGTTTACGTGAAACAGATGCTCACCCAGATTAATTACTGCTGTCATATGTGGGCAGGAAGTGGTGTCGTGGCACTTTGTCACCACTACTTGGTGCAGAGCAGAGGAGAGCAATCAAATTAATCCACAATTATAACCTTACCCTAACACTTCCGGTACTACAGTGACATCTCCCTATTCTCTCTAGTCTATACAGTATATATTTCCAAAGTCGCTGTGTTGACGAAGTACCGTCGATAGTGCCAGTATCTTGCACCATCTATCGGCATTTACCGTATCTCTCAATATCCGATATTCATATCCCGGAACAGCACTTCTTGGAACTCTCCATTTTACAATGTTTTTCCTATGTCACAGCTTCCTGGAGTTTAAAACATCTTGTTGCAAATGTATCTTCACTCTTTGGTGATGCGTCGCCTTGAAAACGATGCCTGTGTAATCTTTCCCTACACTTTCTATTTGATATTGACAGTACATATCCTGGAAGTAAACCGAATATAATCGCTATCAACTTTTCCAACGTGGACCTCTCGAATGGACTTCACCTCCTGAATCTCTATCATATACTAACTGTAACTTGCAGCAGAGTAGTGATGTAAACAAACTATTGAATAATCCTTCTATCAGTTTTATATTATTTGCTCTACTTCCAGAACAAACTTGCTCAACCACGACAGTTTCAGAGCCCTTCTCCCTGTGTGTAGTACTATAATACATTATGTACAAAGAGGAAACCTCATATACATTTCCGTTCTTTATACCTCAACTGCCCACACCACCACTACCATTTCCTCCACCCACACCCTTGTATTCAGATCACCAGCACCGACAAAGTATTACCTCTCTCGCTGAACAACACTACACTATCTTTCACCCTCTTATTCCGTCCAGCAAATTCGTCTCACTCACTGCCACCGTCCTGTATTGTAATGGTCGCCATATATCATTGTAACCAATATTGCAGGAGCGTCTCTCATATTAGTCCCGAATTGCTTCTTCATAGTCGATAACCTAATTTATCTAAATATAAAACATTGACAAAGAAGAGTTATCTTATAAGGAAAATAAACTCATATCTTCATGAGTAACATTCTCAATAAAAACACATCGGTAAACTTGCACCCAAACGAGGTACTAAATCAGTGAGTAGCGGCGAGTGTGTCCTCACTAGATGTGGTGTTGAGAATATCAACCTGGGATGAGAAAGATTTGTTGGTATTTAAATTTACAGAAAACGAAAGAAAAGATTGATAATATATGTATATTCAGGAAAAATAATAATAAGTGAATCAACTATATATTGATCAAATAAATGATGACGTGCTCTAAATTCTATTATCAGTTGATAGCAACACGATAGCCAACCCACAAATAAAATGTAAATTGCATACGACATAAAATTTTGGATATTCATAAAACAATTTACATGACGTCAAAAGAGTTCTTTAAATTTTTTGTTGGACTGTAAAATGTATTTTGTAATTTGGCTTAAATTTCATAGTGGATATATTTTTGTCTCTTCTGCTGAACAATATTTCCTTGTTGCTTTCCATTTCAACTTATAATTTAATTATCCAGAAGATTCTTTAGACACTTTCAGAGCTGACTCACACAAGCAGTAAGATGAAAAAAGTCTGAAAAAAGTTTATTACAGTTTAATTTTGTTCCTAATAGTTCTCTCAGAAAGATTTTGCCTCTTTGTTGTGTTATGTGTCGCCTCTTCTTACTCTCTCAAGTATTAACTGATCCATCATGTGTGTAGCATCTTGATGGGTCTTCGACACGTGGCGATTTACACGAGAAATATTTGCCTACACATTAAATTCTGTTCCGAGAGCAAAAAAAAAAGAAAATTTTTCGTATAGTATCATTTTGTTTGTTATTAAAATATAAATCTATTTATACAAAAGATATGTAAATTAATTGAAAAATTATATCACTAATACTGAAGCAGTAGACGATTCGACTAAAAACTCGCCCAGTGATATTCAGGTGTTGTAATAATTATGTTAAGCTGATAGAGAAGAGCTGATTCTAAAATATACTCCCACAACACCTTGCTCCCGAGTCTAGTTTTACCTAACAGCCTCGACAACATAATCCAGAGACGTCCTCCCCCTTAGCACAAGTTGACGACCCCTTTGTTAACAACATTATCTGGTCTTTTATTTATGACATTCATTACTAAGATATTATACATAACATTACATAGAAAATACATCCACTTCCTGTAATATCTCATTGAGCTGATTAATATGAGGTGAATTACTACTTTTTATTCTCGAATATCAAAACTAAGAGCTGCATTAATAAAGTATATAACACATACCATTATGCGAGTTAAGGAACATCACCCAAGGGTAAAGATTGTAAAAAGCAACAACACATTAGACCAGCAGTTGTGTGTATCGTCAATTACCAGGCGGTGGTGGGGTAAAATTCTGCGGTTACCACACGCCAAGTTTCACTACCTTCCCCCCCTTTTTTTTTTAAATATACCGTATACCGTATATATTTTTTACCTGTTACAATACTTCCCGAATACACACGCCGTTGGTCTTTATATAACAACAAGAAAAATCTGAAATGTCGAGTATAAAAGCTCCTAGGATCAGTACAGTATCTCAGTAGGCAGGTATGTATATGATTACCTTTACATGCATGTTTTTATTCACGTATCCGTACCGTATGTATAAAGTTCTCTATGTATTAATAAATGTCATCAAATTATCTCAAAAACCAACGAGTATGTTTCAATAAATTTATGTATATTCGTGATGTAAGAGTTTCATGGGTGATCGGGATGTCACTCTCTAAGAATTGTAATATTTGTTTTTTGGCACTTGAGGGATGTCCACCGTTATCTAGGCAAATATTTTCATCATAGTTTTTTATACATGTAAATAGAAAGGTATAATATTTGACCTTATCTGCCAGACATACAATAGCCTCGTTATGTCACCCCTTTCAGGTGCACCAGAGCTCCTTATACCACTCCATGGTGATCAATTAGTGTGCGTGTGTACTTGATCTTTATCTTTAATTTCACTACTTTTAAACTTTTTACCTAACCTAACCTAACCTAACCTAACCTAACCTAACCTAACCTAACCTAACCTAACCTAACCTAACCTAACCTAACCTAACCATCGGGTACTTTTCATATGGCTTAACTATTACCAAAGAAAATTATTGATGGTGATCTCGGCCAATATTATGATGAGACGAAATCACTAAAATGGGCCGAGGTCACCACTGAATGTGGGCCGAGGTTACCACTAGATGTGACCCAAGGTTATCACTGGATGTGGGCGGAGGTCACCACTGGATGCTGGCCGAGGTTACCACTGGATGCGGGCCGAGGTTACTTGGCCGAATTTACCATAGGCCGACGTCACTGGCACCCGAGATTGTGCTGCTGTCATCAACACAAGAAAACGCCTCAACTCTTGTGTATATGTAAACACTGATATTATGATCTGATTTATAATTAAACCTGAAATGTTGGATTGTTTAAGTTAAAAGAGATTTGTTAAACTATTATTTTTGGGGGGAAATTTAACTTAAACAAAGAGACATCGGAAAATTTGTTCAGACTTGTACCCAGAACCAGCAGAACCTGTACCCAGAACCAGCAGAACCTGTACCCAGAACCAGCAGAACCTGATGGTCAGTCCCCCCGTAAGGTCACGGTGTCTCTGTTATATAAAGTTTGTAAGGTGCTTATATATTACAGCTTCACTTCTCTTAATATACAGTATTGGTTAATGTATAAAAGCTATTTTATAATGAATAATTCACTCCTCTTGTATATCTTTGTCACTTATTTATTCTTATACTAATACAATAAGCAGAGCAATGAAGAATATATATACTTTATCAATAAAATGATTCCATTATAACCATACAGTAATTTAATAAGTCGGTAAATGAGGAAGTGAAATACTCTCTCAGAATTGTATCAACTTTATTAAGAAGAAGTATTTATTAATTGTTTTATAACGCGTGGCATCTCCAAGACCATCTATGTTTTCAATCCGTTGACCCTCTAGAAAATACTTTGTGGTTCCCCAGTTGAGAAGCTCTGGTAGAGAAGTAGAGTGATAGTGTAGACACCGACACAGGCTATAAACCAGTTTAAAATAATACAGATGGGAAGTATACATGATGAGACTCACTTCGCGATTACTAACACATACTTAAAAAAAATCATTATGGAGAGGAACTATCCGGTACACGCAGTGAGTTTCATTTTGACTGATGTGTATGTGGGCGAACCTCCCATCACCTATAAGGCCATCAGTGACGGACACACCTGGTCTGGACTACTAATCAAAACAGCTTCTAATTTCCATGGTTAAGGATGCCTGATATTATTTCCCATTTGAAATACACTTAAATTTGGATTAATTCAGGTCATCGGACTTAAGTGACTTTATCTTGTTAAATTATTACCATCAGCTACAACAACACGGAATGTACTGAGCATCAGGCGAGCTTCTATAGGTTTTTAACCTTATTATGCCCTCGTTAACTAGTGGGTGGAGTAAACCCGTACCCATAATAAAACACCAGTTTGATAAAGGAATAATGACCGTGTAGAGATAAATCTGTATTGTGGAGTAATTGCTTAATAGATGCTGTTTCACGTGATATTTTACTTAGACTAAAATTATCACTACCATGAAACATCTGTACGTGTTACCAAGATTAATATACAAAGAAAAGTTCTATTAGAATATATCAAATATAATCCTCAAATTGTTTTCTATATATGTTTTAATGTAACCTAAAACTAAAGGGCTCATCAGGAAATACTAAATAACGTATAAGTATTTTTTCTTTACAAAACAAAAATTGAATCCCTACTTGAAAACAGATATCTTAGACTGACAAGGTGACAGTTGGTTGCTCTATTCCGGGCTTTGAATGTTTACATATATTTGATCCTAAAGGAGTAGAAAAAGTAAATTTACTTAAAATATGAGAGTAACATTTTTTTACCTAATCGTTATCAATTTTATATTATATGTAACCCCAAAAAAGAGTATTTTTATTACCTGACTGTGGCTATAGCTCTAGTGTGTTTACTTATGTGTTACCAGAGAATTAGGCTAAGGTCTTGGGTGACTCCTCATACTTTACTTGAGCAAGAAATCTATTTTTTCCCGAGATCGAGATTTTTAAAAGTTGAGATCAAGATCCTTCGCAATTTTAACATTTATGAATCATCTAAGGACTTGCCCGCCCAGGTAGCACGTGAGTGGCTAAACTTGAAATAGGATATTCTTTTGGTCGTGTTTATACAACTATGACTATTTTCAAGTTAATGGATGGCTGGAGGTTTAGTGTTATTAAAAAAAATAGCGGAAATATTTACCAACTAGTATGGGTATATACTGTACGTACTAACTACCAATGGATTTACATTACCATGATTATAAATTAAAATTCCGGACCAAACAGACGTACAACTTGTGATACCCAGACCCACTGAGACCACCACCATGCACTCCTCTCAAACCCAGACCTCTTAAAAGATATCTACCGCCTAAATATTAAAATATTTGTGAAACCTTATTTTGATCCCATTGAAAATTATTATGACATATACTCATAAGTTCCTAAGAATTACCAAATACCAATAATTAACTGTGCGACCATTACGACATGTCTATTTCAATCAATCAATCAAACATGTCGGTACAGTGATTTCAATGGCAACTATTAATTTACTAATCATTGTACTGAATTACGTAAGATTAGTAGGAATAAATCTTTTTTTTTTTTTGTCCTAAGGCTCAACAAATGGTAACGTCAATATAGCACCATCATTAAAATACAATATAGTTCTTTATTCTAACTCTCACTCACTGTCCTACACAGAATGTTTCTCTAAAGCATACATGTTAATTGTAATTACTGGGTGAGGGTTAAAACTCTACCTCTCTTCCCGGGGGTGTTGTACAGTCCTGAGAGTGAGTTTCACTGCCTCCCTCCCTTATAGCTCTCCCTGCAGGTGCTGGGCGGCCGGCGGCATGTGTGTGATCTGGTCGCCCGAATAACCGCACTGAGACTAACTGCTAGAGTTTGGGCAAGTTGTGAGGTTAACGGAGAATAACATGGGCTTCCTATTCTGGTGCCAGCGAGGATACATTACATACCTGGGTTATGAAGTTATGGTGTAGTATAGGGTTGCCATACGTCCGTATTTTCCCGGACATGACCTCCATTTAGGTCTCGAAATCTTCATCCGGAAGGAATTTTTAAAATTCTTCAAAAGTCCGGAATTTCAGCTTCCATCATTTTCTCCACGGAAAGAAACATGAAACTGTAATGACGGGAGAGAGAGAGAGAGACTGTGAGAGAGGGGAGGTGGAAACAGTAGAGATCTTGTTCAGTTTTCGTCAGCTGATAAGTCACGTGTACGCCTGTACGGTGTTGTCAACTTAGCTGCTAGCAGTTTTTGGGGTAACCCGTAGTGCCATGTACTGCTTTTCCTTGTTCTTCAGCCACGCGCATTATTAAAAAAAAATAATTTGTATTTAGTGCTATTACAGCCATAAATGAAATGTTGAAAGTATACCATTTTTTTCTTATGGTTTTTTTTACACTGTAGCATTTGTTTTTCTTGTCCTGCATTTAAGGCATTTTAGCAATTTTCAGCCATAATCTAGCCACTTTCGCTATATTATTTTCGTGTCGACAACTATGACGGCGACCGGTGGTTGGCCAGTCTTTAACCTGCAGTGACAGTGTTTGATCTTAGTCTTTGTTGTGGGTTTGTCGCTTGGTGCCACAGCCAGTGCTTACGATTTGTTGTACTTTTCCAGAGCATAAAACGGTCACGGCTGCATCAAGGTTACATAGCGCCAAAGTGTGTGGCAGGCGGAGGGGGGGTGAGAAGGCGGCGGCAACACATGATGTCTTCGGGAACGTCCTCTTTTTTTAATGTTAAGATATGGCAACCCTAGTGTAGTAGGGAGAGGAGGACTCCTGCCTGGTGAGGATATAAGCTAGGGAGAAGAGGTAGGTAGCCCGGGAAAAGGTATCGATGTGGATGCTATACGTTGTGGGCGCCAGGGTTGTGCGCCAGTGTTCGTTTGGAAACTTTTGCGATATTTTTAATTTAATTATACTCCTTGGCAGAAAGGGTTTAATTATAATTTATCATTGAAACTAATTGAATTGAAAACTATGAGGTTTGAAGTGATGAAGAATAATAGATGGTTAGATTTTGATGTCTGTAACTGCGGGAACCGACGTTCTTTTGTTTGAACACGTCAGCTGACACAGTGGAGGGTCGGACAGGGTGGAAAATCACAACGGACAGGAGAGTTAGAGCCACAGTATGTGTAAGGCAGCAGGGAAGGAGGTCTTATTTTTGTTTTTAATTTCTGAAAGCTTAAGTTTTATGATGTGCTGTACCTACTTCATGGTGTAAAGCACTAATGCCTCAAACATAGTTAACTACATAATACACAAAGTTACAAATATGTACCTTACTCTTGCCATAAGAAAATAATAAATGCACCAGCGGATTTTTTATATTAAAAGTGTACTGATCAACACAAATTAATAATAACTTGGCGCTAATACTATCCCAGCAAATATATAGAAAAATAACGTGTTT
>NW_024718231.1:0-10399 GCF_018991925.1 Homarus americanus
AATGTGAGGAGGAGTTACATGAGTGCTCCACCCCCCTCCCCTCCCCCTTCACCAGTTCAATACAACATGACAGGTGACAGTAATGAGAAAGGTGACAGGTCTCTCCCCTCCCCTTAACACCCATTGTTGACGGAAATTGTCCCTCTCAACCTGTCATCCTCCTGCTGTCTAACACGGCTCTCCACTCTGGCCTCCTCCATCTCACTTCATCTATGTCGTGACTAGTGATTGTGTGTCCCAACCCTACCTAACCTTACCTCTCTCCACCCTCCAATTTACTCATATTTTATCGATTTAAATTATATAGAAACGAATCGAGTTCAAGGACACTGAATGGAAAAAAAATACCCTGCTGTTCACTGTTGACCCCTCGGCCAGGTATACACTAATAACTCTGACCGTTGACCCACTGAGACTAAAGTTAAAATGAAATTCGTCTTCTCTTGGGACGTGATACCAACACCAAGGTCACTGGTTCTTGAAAATACTTAAAGAGTACGTGCTTAAAGACCTGAGTTAATGCATGGACTGGGTTGGACTCAAGAGTACATGCTTAAAACACTTCAGTTGTTTTAATTACAGGAGTACTTATAAACCACATTATAGTAAGGTACACGGGCCTACTGCAGTCACCTGTAATAATGAAGACAAATCACAGGTATACCACGACGAAATTACATGGTACAGTAACTTCTCACTGTAATATTCCGAGGTTACAGTTTTCTTAAAGATGAATTTACTTGTGAATAAAAAGTAAAAATAGTTAAAAAAAAAAAGGGGGGGGGATTTTTTCTGCATGTCGACTAAAGTTTGTGTCAGTTACTTTGAAGAATTTTAAATTACTCCTCAAAGGAACACAAGAGCACTTCATATCTTGAGGGTTTTTTCCGCCTTTGATACTCACATACGAGCATAGAGCCATCACATTATAAAGATCTACGCCCCCAAAAATTCTTGAAAAATACTCCGAAACCTTATTATTATTATTATTATTATTATTATTATTATTATTATTATTATTATTATTATTATTATTATTATTATTATTATTATTTTTATTATTATTATCTAGAGTGATTACTTTCCATTATCATGACACTCACACTCAATCACTCAATCGCACTCACTCACTCACTCACTCACCCGGGACGTCAGATCTGTAGACACCCTTACCAGACCTGACAAATGCCTCTACCTTCAAGTTGTCTCATAGGGCCTGTACTTCCATTACCTCCCACTGGCCTCCTTCAGCCACCTCTCACCGGGCCAATTTCAGCCACTTCCCTCAAGCCACCTCCTACCACCACCACCCCTTGGCCACCTCCTACCACCACCCCACACCCCACCACCCCTGGCCACCCCACCACCACCCCCACACCCCCACCACCACCCCCACACCTCCCACCACTGACCCCTCACACCCTCACCACCCCTCACCTCCCACCATCACCCCCACACCTCCACCACCTCCCCTGGGCCACCTCCCACCACCACCCCCTGGCCACCTCCCCACCACCTCATCCTCACACCTCCTACCACTCACTCCTTGGCCATCCCTCCTCACCACCTCCCTGGGCTGCCTCACCACGACTCCCACCTCTCACCACCTCCCTCGGGCCACCTCCTACCGCCACCCCTTGGCCACCTCTCACCACCACCCCTTGGCCACCTCCTACCACCACCCCTTGGCCACCTCTCACCACCACCCTCGGGCCACCTCCTACCACCACCCCTTGGCCACCTCTCACCACCTTGCCCGGACCACCTCCCATCACCTCAAGTCGTTCCATCTCGTCTGTGGTCATCGCCTAAGTCGTCTGGTCTGGTTTTGGTCTTGTTTTGGTCTTGTTTTGGTCTTGTTTAGGTCTTGTTTAGGTCTCTTTGTCAGTCACGTCCACCTTAGAATAGTTTTGAGGAGTCTCCCCTTATCTGGGGTCATTATTATGTTTCTGTAGCATAGGTGGGCATCTCTATATCTGTCTAAATGTTTGTCTGTTTGCCTCTGTCTCTCTGTTTCTCTGTCTGTCTGTCTGTTTACCTCTGTCTGTCTATCTGTCTGGCTCGGTCTGGAACTCTGTCTCTCTGTCTGTTTACCTCTGTCTACCTATCTGTCTTTCTCTGTCTCGGTTGGTCTTTGCCTCTCTCTGTCTATCTCTGTGCCCTTCTCTGTCTCTTTCCCTGTCTCAATCCGCCCGAATATTCTATATAACTTATACCCCAACGCTAACTACGACCCTTCAAAATACACGACCTTCCCTGAAACACTACTCACGACCTATCTCACTACTACGTTAATACGACCTGACTGTACTAACAACAATGACGACCAGTTAATTATAAAAAAAAGGTCAACAAAAGAGTGACTATAACTGACTGACTGGAAGATATATCTAACTCACTAATGATTGGGCTTGACATGTTAATTGATCCATGGTAATTGTTTATTTAACTGGTTGACTGGTTGACTGTCGTGGTACAGGTTAATTAAGTGATCGTTAGCATACCTTTGTCCGGATGATTGATTGGCCAATTAACCAACTGGAGAGGCTGACTGGATATTCATTCATTTTCACACCTTTAATTATCAATACGTTAATAATTTCCTTTTCACAGCTTGATAACTGACAGTGTCATAGACTATCTCCACTAGTAGACTATCTCCACTAATAGACTATCTCCACTAGTAGACTATCTCCACTAATAGACTATCTCCACTAGTAGACTATCTCCACTAATAGACTATCTCCGCTAGTAGACTATCTCCACTAATAGACTATCTCCACTAGTAGACTATCTCCACTAATAGACTATCTCCGCTAGTAGACTATCTCCACTAATAGACTATCTCCGCTAGTAGACTATCTCCCAGACTATCTCCACTAGTAGACTCTCTCCCAGACTATCTCCACTAGTAGACTATCTCCACTAATAGACTATCTCCGCTAGTAGACTATCTCCCAGACTATCTCCACTAGTTGACTATCTCCCAGACTATCTCCACTAGTAGACTATCTCCCAGACTATCTCCACTAGTAGACTATCTCCCAGACTATCTCCACTAATAGACTAGCTCCGCTAGTAGACTATCTCCCAGGCTATCTCCGCTAGCAGACTATCTCCCAGACTATCTCCACTAGTAGACTATCTCCCAGACTATCTCCACTAGCAGACTATCTCCCAGACTATCTCCGCTAGTAGACTATCTCCCAGACTATCATCACTAGTAGACTATTAACACTAACCACCACCACCACCACTAATATATCTTTCTCATTTTTACTTTAATAATATTCTAAGTGTAAATAAAGTGTTGAGAATATAAGACATACACTCTGCCACTGTGTGTGTGTGTGTGTGTGTTATACTTAAGGCTATGGTGTTTTATTTACCTTATAGAAATTTTGTGTTTTTTTTTGTGTTTGGATGAAGACTTAAAGAGTGTTTGGTTGTGTGAGTGGGTTTGTTTTGTCACACACACACACACACACACACACACAGAGGGTCTGAAGGCTAACGTCAATCGTGTTAAGTAAGGAGATATTTGGCACCACAGAGGCCGCTGATGACCCACACGAGGTAAACAAAACACTTGAGAGACAAACAGACAGAAACAAAGCAGATGCAGAGAGAGAGAGAGAGAGAGAGAGAGAGAGAGATTTGCTCACACTCAATGAACTTAATGACATATAAACTGAGACAACAATAGGAAGATGAGGGAGGGAGGAAACTGGCTGACTGGTTGGCTGGCTCTCTAACTGGCTGGCGAACTGGTAAGCTGGCTGACTAATCTATAGACATAAAACCTTACAACAAATAAAATCCTTAAATTTTGACCTGTGTAAGAAAATCCTAAAATTCCAGGCCGGATTTACTGGAAAGAACCATCACTACAAAAAACCTAACCTAGAGTGACGTGGTTATAAGTGAGGTCTTTTATAACTTGTTTCTGGCCAACTTTGTGTTTACTGATCAAATCAAGATGAAGTTTACAATCGTAACTTGGTTTGGTCAGGTCAGGGGTTAGTTCTTGCATGTTTGAGGTCAGATCGGGAAGAAATGCGTGGAGCTAAGGAAGGAAGGAAGGAAGGAAGGAAAGAAGGAAGGAAGGGAGGAAGGAAGATGTGTAGGTGGTGGTGTGTAGGTGGTGGTGGTGTGTAGGTGGTGTGTAGGTGGTGGTGGTGTGTAGGTGGTGTGTAGGTGATGGTAGTAATGTGTTGGTGGTGGTGTGTGTAGGTGGCAGCGAAGGTCAGCTAGGGTGAGGGTCGGCAGGGTAAAATTTGTCTGCATGGCTAAAACTTTTCTTCGGGGTCTGGAGGTCAGCAAACACCGCCGTGACATTGTCTGAAGTGTGTGTGTGTGTGTGTGTGTGTGTGTGCGTGTGTGTGTGGGTGTGATTAGCAAATGACGCCATCTTCCCAAACGGGCTAATTTCCATCGAAATTCAATATCTGAGGAATTATGCTAAATAGGAAGATGTTTATGGTGCCAAACATTATGTTTTCGGGGTCACGTATTCTAGCTAAGATGTTTTCAGATCATTTGAACAAATAATAAAACCCAATTTTAAAATAATAGACCAAAACAACCGATTTAAACGCAAAATATTTTATATTACACAATTTTTTGGCTAAACTAAGTCCAATCTCAGGTCAGGTCCCAGGTTTGTCAGGCGAGTTAGTCTTTGTCTGTTACTGGCGTGAGTAAATTGTATAAACCAAATTTAATTCCTCTCTCTTTTAGATAAATACAGACACAGCGTAATGGCGGCACAAGTTGATGTTTCCAGCGTCGAGTGGAGGACTCTGACACCAACAAATGTCACCAGCAGTTTCTCTAGACTTTAATAAATCACAAACACTGTTTTCTATCTGTTGTAAACTACGGTGTATAATAGGGTGGCAATTTTTAATAAAAAGACTGACCCCGACCCATCCGAGCAAAGACTTCGCTCACTTCCTTTGAACCATTTCTTAAAAAATATCTATTGTCTAAGTATTAATATATCTTGTAACACTTACTATATTTACAGTACCTGCTTTTATTGTACCATCAAAACCGTTTTATCGGAAATTATCATGTAAATAGACAAGAAATTACCATTGCAATAAATATATTTCCAACTAGACATAATCCTGACAGCTCTGTCCTCTTGTTCAACCTTAATCCTGTACAACCCAAGTTGTTCTGCTTCCCCATTATATTTATGTTTTTCACTTCCACTGTAATTTATGTATAATACTTATAATAAATAAATAAAATAAATAAATATTGAAGTGATAACCGTGGTAACATTCTGTGATGTTCTTATTACCACCATGCTATTGTACTATTCCAGATGTTACTAAATGTTACATAATACTTCCTTGAGATTTATGTATAGTATATATCAGGTGCCTACAGGAGAGCTCAGGTTCTCAACTGGCTCAGCCATGTTAATATTGTTATTATTATCCACTCTGTATCTATGTTTTTCTGGTTAAATAAACTGTTTCAATACAATTCAATTCTATACGACAACGACACATTCCAGAATCAGAGAAATTGCAGGTCAACTTACACTAGTTCTTGATAGTTACAATTATTACTGAAAAGAGAAAATAAAGATGAAATGCTTAGTACGAGTAGAGATGGATCCGTTATATTTCACCAGGTCACAGGCTATTATTGTGTGTGTGTGTGTGTGTGTGGAACCCAAAGAAACCACATAGCTGGTCATTGGTTCAGTCAATCATAGGTAGTACATCAGACAGGCGACCTTGAGGTGTTCACTAGACTCAGTAGTGATGTTGTTGCTGTAGAAGCTCGATACTACGGGGCAAACAACTGCTACGCGAAGTACATCGATGAACCGAAGCTCAAAGCGCAGAAGAAACGAACAGTTATATCAAAGAGAACATGTGGCAACTGCTGGCCCAGTCATCCATCAGTAACGATAACATTTTCTGATTGACAACACTTAATTGTTTCCTAGAGAATCTTAGGGAAAGTGTAGCTGAACATGGCGAGGAATATCAATCTAAAACCTAAAGAAACAGCTAACCAATGAACGGCCAGATATTTCTTTCATCCCTCAACCAGGAATATCTAATCAAGTCTGCTCCAAAGACATTTCTATAGGCGAAGCGCCAAGGCTCAGGAATTTATTAAATTTCTGAAGGGTGATACTTGACTGTGAAGGAGATCACAGAGGATAATATAATTCACAAAATTGTGGATATTTTGAGGCGACAATTCTCACATTTAAGGAAACATGGCGGTGAGTGTTACTCTCCTGGAGAAGTATATCAACTACAGCCTTGAAAAATTGGATGATCCATTATTATACAAAACAGTTTATTGACTCATAAAAAAACAGCTTTATGATGAGGCAGATGGCGTGCCAAAGATTGCTCCCAATCTTCCTCGTCTACACACAGCTTCTGATAATATCACGCAGGTAGTGTCTGAGATTTACCTAACACCTTAGTTTAGCTGTATACTTGCGTCATGAATACTGAAGTAGAAACTTGTTGATGTAATGTACGCATCTCATATACTGAGCCACGCGGCTTCTATAAACCAGCTGCTGAATATGTTAACTCAGAACAGTAACCAACATCAACGAGTCACACTAGCCACCAGAGATTACGTCACGGCGGATCATCATCTCATTGTTGCTGCAGCAGACACAGTAACTGAGACCATAATGAAGGACCAATGACTGCAAGAGGGCGATACATGTTATGAAAAGGCAACTCGTACAGACATTGACCAAGGACTTTGAGGCACCAAAACGGAGCTTGAATCTAAAGTTTATCCTGGGCGGTGATGTCAGACACAGACATGAGAGTCGCAGTATCATCCACCAGTATCACCCACAGTGACTCAGGAATTATAGGACAATGCTGACTTGAGCTACAAAGAGACAGTGGGCTATATTACATGTAGCTCTGGAGACAAATATTGACGTTCTGGTTGTCTCCTTCAACACTATAATAATGACTAACCCCGCGGACCACCAATCAATATACATAACCTTAAAACACATCACAGATTTAATAAGCAGCCTCAGAGAGATACAAACCCCTGTCCGCTTTGACACGGCCACTCGGGACTTGATGAAAGCATTAGAGAGCACTTGGACCCACACTAAAGTATTGATAGTGTCATTCCCTGTGGTGGAGACAACGCACCTCTGCATCTGTTGCGAGAGTCACGAGGTTTTACTGCAGGAAGTGTCTATAAAATGTCAGAATAGTGTAATTACTAACCTCGTTACGCGCTTAAAGACCTTTGTTGTTGAAACACAGTAATAACATTATAACAACAGCAACTTTGACTTGACATTAAAGAGAAAGTGAAGGATTACTGCAGCAAACTGACGAGGGATTATAGGGACCTGCAGATAAGAGAGAGAGGACCCATGAAACCAGGCTGTGCAGATAACCAGTGCCCAAACTAAGTGAGTGTGTCTGGTGTTGTGTGATCCCCCACCTCACCGCTTGTTACCAGTGAACCAAGGTTAGGTGAGGTGAGGTTAGTTTAGGTGAAAATCAACATCAGTACTACCAGACGTGGCCCAGGGGATGTGCATCAATCACCTGTGTTGCTTTTGCTCGACACTGATCGACCCAACTATGACAAATACAACGACAGCAGTGATACGTGATGCCTTTTGAAGACGATGCACATTGTTGGAAAGGTTTATCAGAGAGAATTTAATTATGTGTGTAGGTGGTAGTGGTGGTGTGTAGGTGGTGATGGTGGTGTGGTGGTGGTGTGGTGTGCAGGTGGTAGTGGTGTGTAGGTGGTAGTGGTGGTGTGTATGTGGTGATGGTGGTGTGGTGGTGGTGGTGTGCAGGTGGTAGTAGTGTGTAGGTGGTAGTGGTGATGTGTAGGTGGTGATGGTATTGTGGTGGTGGTGGTGTAGGTGGTAGTGGTGGTGTGTAGGTGGTGATGGTGGTGTGCAGGTGGTAGTGGTGTGCAGGTGGTGGCGGTGGTGTGGTGGTGGTGGTGTGAAGGTGGTGATGGTGGTGGTGTGCAGGGTGGTGGTGGTGGTGTGGGTGGTGGTGGTGGTGTGCAGGTGTGTTGGTGTGGTGCAGGTGGTGGCGGTGGTTGGTTGGTTGTTGGTGTGTGCGGGTGGTAGTGGTGTAGGTGGTGATGGTGTGCAGGTGGTGATGGTGGTAACGGTGGTGGTGAGGGTGCGGGTGTTAGTGGTGGTTAATGGGTGGCATTGATGGTGGTGTGCAGATTGGTGAGTAATTCAATGCGGAGTGAGCAGCGTTGAGGTGGTGTGGTGGTGGTGGTGTGCAGGTGGTGATGGTGGTGATGGTGGTGTAGATGGTGTGGTGGTGGTGGTGTGCAGGTGGTGATGGTGGTGTAGGTGGTGCTGGTGGTGTGTAGGTGGTAGTGTGTAGGTGTGAAGGTGACGGTATAATTACAGTTCGTGTATGTTTACCAATACAAAGATACACCTTGCACTTTACAATGCCAGGTAACAATACATAATAAACTATCAAGACAACATCACCTTATGCCTCCATTACTATAAGACACCGACCACAACCTTCTACAATATATAATTATCATCATTACACACAATCCTAAAATCCCACGACAAAAAAATACCACACATCAAATTTCCTTTCAAAATGCATTACCTAGTTATTCAAAATGCATTAGACTCTCTGAGAAATGTCTGAAGTTTTATTTTTTTACCCTCCAACAGAGAGAAAAAGTTTTGGTGGAACATTAGTAAACTTCTCAAGATTTCATCCCCCAGGAATCGGTTTTTAACTCTCGTATGAAGGGTGGATCACACACAGCCTCCTTCAGTTCATCATCAAGGTGTAATTTTTCATGATGGTGCCTTCAGTATTATTTCTGGAGGGGTTTCCCTTACATCTTCTGGAAACTTTTGTTTGTTTTTTTGGAGGGGGGTGTTTTTTTGTGTTTGTATGTCTGTCTGTCTGTCTGTCTGTCTGCCTGTGTTTGTATGTCTATTTGTCTGTTTTTATGTCCGTCTGTCTGTTTCTCTGTTCCTCCCTCTCATTTTTTCCTCGTGTGGTGTGGCGTGGTATGAGGTGGTGTGGTATGGTATGTGGTGGTGTATTGTGGTATGTGGTGGGGTGGTGTATTGTGGTATGTGGTGGGGTGGTGTGGTGTGGTATGGTATGTGGTGGTGTGGTATGTGGTGGTATGAGGTGGTGTGGTATGAGGTGGTGTGGTATGGTGGAGTGTGGTATGTGTATATGTGTTTGTGTGTATGTTATGTGTATCTTTTATGCTGTATGTATCTTATGAGTTGTGTGCTGTGTGTGTGTGTGTGTGTGTGTGTGTGTGTGTATGTGTGCCATCATCCATTCACAATCACCAATTACCCCTCCTCCTCAGGTATCACTAAGTCACCTAATTTTTCAGAACCAATTAGGTAACGAGCGAACAGGTACAGTAACTTCAAATACCAAATACACAGGATACAAAAAAAATAATTACTGTACCTGCATCTTCATCTCATTTCAAAAACTCAAGACTCAAATTTCACAGATGAATAAAAAAAAAAAATTAATATATATATATATATATATATATATATATATATATATATATATATATATATATATATATATATATATATATATATATATATATATATATATATATATATATATATATATATATATATATTTCCATGGACCAAGTTCTCATTTTAGAGTCTTATCCGCTTACATGTAGTCCAAGAGCCCAGGCACTTTTAATCATGTGTCTGAGGCCAAAAGGTTTGAGGGTCGTTTCTGAATCAGAATTTTATGCTGAATCTGAAAATCCATTTCTTAATTGCCGCAGCTGCTGCGTTTTTTGTTATTTTTATACCCTATTTTGGGGAAAAGTATAAAACAATGTTTTTACTTCGTGGAGTTATTAAATATCCATTTATACTAGCATGTAGGGTATCAAAATAAAGATATTATGTTGTTGAACACATAGGCATTAAAAATAATACATGAAAGCTCAGTATCCATGGTTACAGGAGTGCTATTTGCCAAAAAATGAGAACATTTGTCCATTATTTCTCACGGATCCCCTAAGATACATGTATATATATATATATATATATATATATATATATATATATATATATATATATATATATATATATATATATATATATATATATATATATATATATATATATATATATATATATATATATGTATTGTATTATTGTTGATTGATTGAATTGTTGAAAAATATTCAAGCATAGCATGAATATATGGTTGTTGTTGTTATTTTTCTGTATTACTCCCACAGGTGGATGGGTCTGTTAACAAAACGGACAAGTCAAAACTGATGCATAAGTTGGAAGAAAGAGTGAAAAGTAGCAAACCAGTGAGTCGGGATGCATGTGCCATTGATGCAA
>NW_024718232.1:0-20000 GCF_018991925.1 Homarus americanus
GAGAGCGGTGAAGCTGTGTGTCAGGCGGCGGTCGTGTGTCAGGCGGCGTAAGCCAGTGGTATTGTGCGTCAGGTGCGGTGGTTGTGCGTCGGTGGAAAGTGGCGGTCACGCCGTAGTGGCGGCTGTGTGTCAGCGGTGACAGTGGTCAGAAAGCGGTGGCTGCAGTGGTGGCTGTGCGTTGCAGTGGTGGCTGTGCGTCGCAGTGGTGGCTGTGTCAGGTGTCAGAAAGTG
The DNA here is from genome assembly GCF_018991925.1 of Homarus americanus. NCBI lineage: Eukaryota > Metazoa > Arthropoda > Malacostraca > Decapoda > Nephropidae > Homarus > Homarus americanus. Next base: position 232 of record NW_024718232.1, read on the forward strand.
GTATTGGTATGGTTGCAGGGGAAAGCTTGCGGTTTCGTGTGGTTGCAGTGGCGGCTGTGTCAGGGCCAGTGGTGGTCAGGTACAGTGGTCAGTGTCAGTGGCGGTTTGCATGTCAGAAAGCAGTGGCTGTGCGTTGCGCGGTGGTTGCATGTCAGTGGTGGCTGTGCGTCAGGAAGTGGTGGCTTGCAGGTGGCTGTACGCTTGCAGTGGTCGCCGTGCGTCGTAGTGGCGGTTGCGTTTGCAGCGGTGGCTGGTAGCGGTGGCTGTGCGTTTGCAGCGGCGGTCAGGTGTCAGGCGGTGACAGGTGTCGGTAAAGTGGCGGTTGTGTACAGAAAGTGGTGAAGGTTGCAGTGGTGGTCAGGTCAGTGGCTGGGTAGTGGTGGTTGCATGCTGTAGTGGTGGCTGCGTGTTGCAGTGGTGGCTGTGCGTCAGGTGCGGTGGTGTGTCAGTGGTGGTCAGGTACAGTGCGGTGGTCAGTGTCAGGCGGTGGCTGTGCCGTAGCGTTATTGTGTCAGTGTCAGGTGCGGTGGTCAGGTGTCAGGTGTCAGTGGTCAGGTTGCAGTGGTGGTCAGGTTGCAGTGGTGGCTGTGCGGTCAGTGAAAACAGGTTGCGTAACAGGCGGTACAGTGTACAGAAAGTGGTGGCTTCGTGTGCTTGCAGTGGTGGTCAGGGTGGCTGGTAGTGGTGGCTGTGTCAGCGGTGGCTGTGCGTCAGTGGCGTTTGTGCGTTGCAGCGGTGGCTGTGCGGGGTTGCAGCGGCGGTCGTGCGTCAGGCGTCAGGTGTCAGTAGTGGCGGCTGTGCGTTTGCAGTGGTGGTCGTGCGGCTTAGAAAGTGGTGACAGGTGTCAGGAAAGTGGCGGTTGTGCACAGAAGTGGCGGTTGCATGTCAGAAAGTGGCGGTAGCTGTCAGTAAAGCTGGTATTGCCGTGAAAGTGGTACTGCGTGCTGCAGTGGCGGCTGCATGCCGCAGTGGTCACTAGTGGTGGCAGGTTGCAGTGGTGGTCAGGTAAGCTGCAGTGGTGGTCAGGTTGCAGTGGTGGCTGTGCGTCAGGTGGTGGCTGTGTGTCGGTAGCGGTGGCTGGTCGTAGTGGCTTGCGTCAGTGGTGGTCAGGTGTCAGAAAGTGGTGGCTGGTATGTCAGGTGCGGTGGTCAGGTGTCAGGAGCGGTGGTCAGATGTCAGAAAGTGGTGGCTGTCGCATGCAGTGGTGGTCAGGCGTTGCAGTGGTGGCTGTGCGTCAGGTGCAGCGGCGTGAGTGTCAGCAGTGGTCAGGTTGCAGCGGTGGCTCGTGCGTCAGTGGTGGTTGTGTGTCATGCGGTGGTTGCATGTCAGGCGGTGGCTGGTAGCTTGCAGTGTATTGTAACAGTGGTGGCTTGCTGTCAGAAGTGGCTGCATGTCAGAAAGTGGTGGCTGTGCTGTCAGAGGCTGCAAGCTGAAGCGGTGGCTGTGTCAGTGGCGGTCATGCCGGAAGTGGTATTGCAGTGGTGGCTGTGCGTCGGTAGTGGTACTGTGCGTCAGAAAGTGGCGGTTGTGCGTCGCAGCGCAGTGCAGTGGTGGCTGCACGTTGCAGCGGTGGCTGTGGGTTGCAGTGCGGTGGCTGTGTGTCGCAGTGGCGGTTGCGTCAGTGGTGGTCAGGGTACAGAAAGTGGTGGCTGTGCGTTGCAGTGGTGGCTGCATGCTGCAGTGGTGGCTGTGCGTGCAGTGGTGGTCAGGTTGCAGTGGGTGGCTTGCGGTTGCAGTGGCGGTCAGCCGTTGCAGTGGTGGTTGTGCGGTTGCAGTGGTGGTTGTGCGGTCGCGGCGTATTGTGCGTCAAGCGGCGGTTGCAGGCAGTCAGGCGGTGGCTGTGCGTGCTGCAGTGGTGGTCAGGTGTCAGAAAGTGGTGGCTGCATGCTGGTAGTGGTGGCTGTGCGTCAGTGGTCAGGTGTCAGTGGTGGCTGTGCGTTGCAGTGGTGGTCAGGGCTGGCGGTGGCTGTTCGTCAGGTGGTGGCTGTGCAAGCTCAGTTCAAGTGGCGGTCAGTGTTGCAGTGGCGGCTGTGTCAGGCGGTGGTCAGCAGAAAGTGGTGGGTACGTCAGTGCGGGTACTAAAAGCAAGCGGTATTGTGCGTTGCAGCGGTGGTCAGGTGTCAGCAGTGGCGGTCAGGTGTCGGAGAGGGTGGTCAGGCAACAGGTGGAAGTCGCAGTGGCGTGTTGCAGTGGCGGCTAGTGCGTAGCAGTGGTGGCTGGTAGTCGTGCGACGGTCAGTGGCGGTGGCGGTCGGTACGCTAGCAGTGGTATTGCATGTCAGGCGGCGGCTTGTGAGTACGGAAAGTGGCGGCTGTGTGTCAGTGGTCAGGCAGAAGTGGTGGTCAAACAGGTGCGGTGGCTGGTGCGTTGCAGTGCGGATTGTGCGTGTCAGGTGCGGTGGCTTGTTGCAGTGGTGGTCAGGTAAAGCGGCGGTGGCCGTGTGCTGCAGTGGTGGTCGGTGCGCTTGCAGTGGCATGCGGGCTGCAGTGGTGGCCGGTATGTCAGGCGGTGGCTCGTGTGTGTCAGTGGTGGCAGGCTTGTGCGGTGGCTGCGCGTCAGGCGGTGGCAGTATGTCAGGCCAGGTGCAGTGGCAGTGGTGGCTGGCATGCAGTGCAGGCTGTGCGTCAGCGCGGTGGTAGCGCGCCGCGGGCTGGCAATGCGTGGCTAGGTCGTGGCGCAAGCCAGTGGTGAATGCGTCAGAAGCGGTGGCTGCGTCGCAGTGGTCAAAGTAGCGTTGTAGTGGCATTGTGCGTCGATAGCGGTGGTTGCGTAGCAGTGGCGGTCAGGCGCTTGCAGAGGTGGCAACTGCGTGCTTGCAGTGGTGCATTGTGAGTCTGGCAGTGGCGTATCGGTGCGTCAGGCGGTGTATTGCATGCGTAGTGGTGGTTGTGCGTCAGAAAGTGGCTGTATGTCAGGTGGTGGCTGTGCGTTGCAGTGCGTGGCTGTGTGTCAGAAAGTATTGCATGTCAGGTGGTGGTCAGGTTGTAGCGGTGGCTGTGTGTCAGTGGTGGCTGTGCGTTGCAGTGGTGGCTGTATGCGTTGCAGTGGTGGTTGTGCGGCTGCAGTGGCCTGCTGGTGTGCCAGGTGCGGTGGCTGTGTCAGTGGTGGCTGTGCGCTGCGGTGGCTGCATGTCAGGCGGCGGCTGTGTGTCAGGTGCGGCGGCTGTGTGCTCGCAGTGGTTGCACGTCGGTGGCGGATGGTGTGCGTCAGTGGTGGCTGGCTGCTTGCAGTGGTGGTCAGGTCGCAGTGGTGGCTCGTACGTTGCAGTGGTGGCTGTGCGTCGCGGTGGCGGCCGTACGTGCAGTGGTAGTCAGCGTCGGCGCGGTGGCTTGCACGTCGGTAGCGGTATTGTGCGTCAGCAGCGGCGGTTTCGTATGCTTGCAGTGGATTGTGCGTTGCGTCAGAACGGTAGTGGTGGTCAGGTACAGCGGTGGTTGTGCGTTGCAGTGGCGGCTGCGTCGTAGCGGTGGTTGTGCGCTGAAGTGGTGCTGTGCGTTGCAGTGGTGGTCAGGTTGCAGGGTCTGCATGTCAGTGGCTGGTGCAACAAGCGGTGCAGTGGAACAGGCAGTCAGGTGCAGGCGGTCAGTGTCCAGTGGTGGCTGGTATGTCAGCAGTGGTGGCTGAGGCTGAAGGTAGTGGTGGTCAGTTACAAAAGAGGTGGCTGCGGCTGTCAGTGTCAGGAAGTGGATTGCGCTGGGTATGCTGCAGTGGTGGCTGTGCGTCAGTAGTGGTGGCTGGTTGTGCAGCGCTTGCAGTGGTGGCTGAGGCTGCACGCAGTGGTATTGCTGTCAGAAGTGGTGGCTGCATGTCAGAAGTGGTCGTCAGGGTACGTCGCAGTGGCGTGCGTTGCAGTGGTGGTTGCGTGTCAGGAAGCGGTGGTTTGGAGTCAGGTGGCTGGTGTGTCAGTGGTGGTCAGGCTGTCAGGCGGTGGTCAGAAGTTGCAGTGGTGGCTGCGTCAGTGGCGTGGCTGCATGCAGCAGTGGTGGCTGTATGCTTGCATGCCGTGCGGTGGCTGTGCGTTGCAGCGGTGGCTGTGTGTTGTGCGGTGGCTTGCATGCCCTTGCAGTGGCGGTCATGCTGTCAGCCAAAGTGGCGGCTTGCGTAACAGTGGTGGCTGGCTTGCACGTCGCAGTGGTGGTTGGTACGCCGCGTCAGGCGGTTGCACGTTCAGGCGGTGGTAGGTACAGTGGTGGTCATGTTGCAGTGGCGGTTCAGGCTGCCAGTGGTGGCTGCCTGCTTCAGTCGTACGGTAAGTCAGCTGCGGTGGCTGGTAAGTTTCAGCCGAGCGGATTGCATGCCGCATGCCGGGCCGCGCGCCTGTGCGTCAGAAAGTGCGTCAGCTGTCAGGTAGCGTCGACAGTATTACCGTACGCTGCAGCGGCATCGTATGCCAGGTTGCAGTGGTATTGTGCACACCCACGTCAGAAAGTGGTGGTCATGTCAGCAAAGCGGTGCAACGCCAGCGTGGCTCCATGTGTGCTGTATTGGTTACATGTCAGGAGTGGTGGTTGCATGCTTGCATGCCGTATCGGTGGTCATGCTCGTGCGGTACTGTGCGTCGGAGCGGTGGCTCAAAGTCAGAACAGTGGTGGCCGTGCCCAGGCTTGCAGTGGCGGTCTGCGTTCAAAGTGGTGGCTGTACGTTGCACAGTGGTGGCTGCATGCGTCCTGCAGTGGTGGCTGTGTGCTGCAGTGGTGGTCAGAACAGAAAGTGGTGGTCAGGCCCGTAGTGGTGGCCAGGCGTGTCAGGCGTATTGTGTGTTGTGTGGCTTCAGAAAGTGGTGGTTGCATTGTAGTATTAGGTGGTCAGAGAGGCATTGGTGTAAATAGAAAGTGGTGGATAGTACAGTAGCCAAAACAGAAAGTGGTATTGTGTGTCAGGAAAGTGGTGGTTACAGTAACAGTGGCGGCCGCGTGTCGTGTGGGCCGTAGTGCGTACTGCAACAAAGGGTCAGGCGGTATTGTGCGTCAGAGCGGCGGTCAGGGTAACAGGTGCGGTGAATGTGGCGTCAGGAAAGTGGTGGACAGGTGTGTAACAGAGTATGGTCAGTATTGCAGTGGTGGTCGCGTACAGAAAAGTGATTGTGCGTCAGAAAGCAGATTTGTGTACAGAAAGTGGTGGCTCGTGCGGTCAGAGTGGCGCCCAGGGTGCTCAGAAAGTGGTCGCGCGGCTTGTAGTGGTTGTAAAGCCAGAAGGGTATCAGGTGTCAGGAAAGTGGTGGTCAGTGGCCGGTGGAAAGTGGCGGTTGCGTGCCGGTGAAAGTGGTGGCTGCGTGTCAAGCGCGGTGGCCGGTGCCGTAGCGGTGGCTGGTATGCTGGCGGTGGTCAGGCGTCAGGTAGCGGCGATTGTACACGTCAGAAAGTGGTGGCTTGCGTGCAGCGGTGGTTGCACGTCGGTGGCGGCGGCCTGTGCGTCAGAAAGTGAAAATGTGCGTCGCAGTGCATTGTGGCCAGAAAGTGGTGTATTGCGCGGCTCGGTGAGTGGTGACGCACGCGGCGGTCAGGGCTTGCAGCGGCGGTCAGGCTGCTCAAAGTGGTACTGCGTACGTCAGAAAGTGGTATTGTGCGGCTGGTAGTGGTGGCTGCATGCTGGTGCGGTATTGCGTCAGGCGGTGGCTTGCATGCTGGTGCGTGGTGGCTGCATGCCAGAAAGTGGTAGAATGCGCGGTCAGAAAGTGTGGTACGGGTACAGAAAGTGGTGATTGTGTGGCTGGTAGTGGTATTGTGTGGGCTGTGGCGGTGGCTGCGGTCAAGTGGTGGTCAGGCAAGGCCTGTGCGGTGACAGATGTCAGAAAGTGGCGTGGTTGCATGCTTCAGTGGTGGTCAGGTGCGTCAGTGCAGTGGTGGCTGTGGCTGCCTGCAGTGGCGGCCTGCATGTCAGCAGTGGTGGCTTGCATGTCAGAAAGCGTATTGCATGTCAGGAAAGTGGCGGCTGTGCGTCGAGAAAGTGGTGGTCGTGCGCTGGTGGTGGTCGCGTCAGAAAGCGGCGGTTGTGCGTTTGCAGCGGCGGCTGTGCGTCAGAAAGTGGTGGTCGCGTGTCAGAAAGTGGCGTCGTGGGTAACAGCGGTGGTTGGTATGTCGGTGCGTGGCGGCTGCGTCAGAGTGGTATCAGGTACAGAAAGTGGTGGCTGCGGGTAACAGAAAGTGGTGATTGTGCGTCAGAGCGGTGGTTGCGTGGCTGTAGCGGTATTGCATGCCAGGCGGTTGTGCGGTCAGGCGGTATTTCAGGTACAGTGGTATTGCACAGGAAGCGGTGGCTGTGCGGTTGCAGTGGTGGTCAGTGCTCAGGCGGCGGCTCAGTGTCGGCGGCGGCTTGTGCGTCGCGCGGTGGTTGCGTCAGAAAGTGGCGGTTAAAACAGTGGCGAAGCCAGAAAGTGGTGGTCAGGTAACAGAAAGTGGTATTGCGGCCGTCAGAAGTGGTATTGTGTGGCTTGCAGTGGTGGTCAGGCCGAGTGGTGGCTGGGCAACAGGCGGCATTGTGCGTCAGAAAGTGGTGGTTCATGCAGTGGTGGTTGCATGTCGCAGTGGTGGCTGCATGTCAGGAGTGCGCTGCGGCTGCCTGCAGTGGCGGCTGGGTATGCTCAGTGGTGGTTGTATTGCATGTCAGCAGTGGCGGCTGTATGCAGGCGTCAGGTGGTGGCTGTACGTTTGCAGCGGTGTGGCATGTGCGTCGGTAAAGTGGTGATTGGTATGGCTGGTATGCATGCAGTAGTGGCTGGTGGCGTTGCAGCCGTAGCGGTGGTTGTGCGTCAGTAGCGGTGGCTGCATGCTTGCGGCTGCCGTAGTGGTGGTCAGGCGTTGTGCATGTGGAAAGTGGCGGCTGTACGGGTTGCAGTGGTGGCTGCCTGCTTGCAGTGGTACTGTGTGCCAGGCAAAGTGGTGTCAGTACGTCAGTGGTGGCTGCGGTTGCAGTGGTGGCTGTGCGCTTGCAGTGGTGGTCAGCATGTCAGGCCAGTGGCGTATTGCACGTTACGTCAGAAAGTGGTATTGTGTGTCAGGCGGCGGTTGCATGTCACGTCAGTGCGGTGGTGGTTGCATGTTGTGCAGGTAGTGGCGTTGTGCGGCTGCAGTGGTGGCTGAACGTCAGAAGTGGTGGCTGTGGCCGCTGCAGTGGTGGTCGCATGGTTGCATTTTGTGCGGTGGATGGTGGCTGCCGATTTGCAGTGGCGGTTGTATGTTGCAACGCCGTAGTGGTGGCTGCATGCGTGGTCTGGTTGCAGTGGTGGCTGGTACTTGCAGTGGTGGCTGGCTGCTGTGCTGTAGTGGCGGTTGCATGATTGTGCGTGCTGTAGTGGGTTGTGTGCCAGAAAGTGGTGGCTGGTATGCTTGCATTTTGCAGTGGTGGCTTGGGCGTTGTGCAGGAAGTGGCGGTTGTGTGCTCGGTAGTGGTGGTTGCATGTCATGCGTTTGCAGTGGCGGCTGTATGCTTGCATCCTAGTAGCGGTGGCTGGCATGTCAGGTTGCAGTGGTGGGTCAGGCCGTAGAAGCGGTCATGCATGCCAGCACAGCAGCGGCGGCTCAGTCGGTATCTTGCAGTGGTGGCTCGTACGCATGCCGTCAGTAGTGGTGGCTGCATGTCATACGTCAGTGGTGGCTGTACGTCAGCCGTGCGGCGGTTGATGCTGCGTAACAGTGGTGGCCAGGTACGCCGTGCTTCAGCGGTGGCTGGTATGCTGCATTTGCAGTGGCCTGGTATGGGTTGCATGCTGCAGCGGTGGCTGGTATGTCAGCCCAGTGGTGCAAGCTGTACCTCAGCAGCGGTACTAAACGTTGCACAGCGGCGGCTGCACGTCAGGTAGCAGTACGGTACAGACTTGTCGTCATCTCAGCAGCGGTGAACAGGCATTGACCAGAACCCCCAGGAAGTGCGTGATTGCATGCCTGCGCCAGAAGTGGTGGTCAGGCTGTTGCACTGCTGAACAGGCTGGTCAGCAGAAAAAACAGTGGTGGCTGCACGTCAGGCACAGCAAAGCGGTGGTCAGGCCGCATGTGTCGCAGCGGTGGCTCGATTGCCTGCGTCATCAGGCTGCCTGCATCTCAGGCAACAGTAGCAGGTTGCATCAGCTGAAAGTGGCCGTAGAGAAGCTGCGCTTCAGTGGCGGCTGCAGGCTGCCAGTGCAGTGGCAACATGTCATACTGTGCGGTGGCAGGCATGCTTCAGTGGTAGCTGAACGTCAGGCGGTGGTTGTGCGTGCATGAAAGTGGTACTGCATGTCAGGAAAGTGGTGGCTTGCATGCTCGCGTTCCGCAGTGGCGGCTGCATGTCATGCACGCAGGTAGCTGTACTTCAGCTTGCATGCTTGCATGGCGGTTGCATGACTTGCAGCAGGTTGCATGCTCAGCTGCAGGTGCGGCTGTTACGTGACCGCAGTGGCGGCATGCTGTGTCAGAAGTGGTGGCTGTGTGTTGCAGCGGCGGCTTGTGCGTTGCAGGTGCGCCGCCTGTACGTCAGAAAGCGCGTATTGCGCGTTTGCAGTGGTGGTCAGGTGGCCAGAAAGTGGCGGTCAGCCGTCGGTATGTCAGAAGCGGCGGCCGCGGCTGCTGATGTGCTGCAGTGGTGGCTGCATGCTACAACCCCCCAGCGGTGGCTGGTGTGTCTGAAGTGGTGGTTGCATGCTGTTGCAGTGGTGGCTTGCATGTTGCGTGTTGCAGTGGTGGTTGTATGTCGTGCCTTTGTGTGGTGGTTGTATGTCGTGTGTTGCAGGTTGTATGTCAGTTGTAGTGGCGGCTGGTATGCAGGTGTGTTGTAGTGGTGGCTGCGGGTTGTCATTTTGTAGTGTGGCTGTGTGTTGTATGTTGCAGTGGTGGTTGTATGTTGCGTTTTGTAGTGGTGGCTGTATGTTGCACGTTGCAGTGGTGGTTGTGGTATGTTGTAGTGGCGGTTGAACGTTGTAGTGGTGGTTGTGTGTTGCAGTGGTGGTTGTACGTCATGTTGTAGTGGTGGTTGTACGTTGTGCTTTGCAGTGGCGGTTGTATGTTGCATGTTGTAGTGGTGGCTGGGATGTTGTATGTTGCAGTGGTGGTTGGCGTGTCAGCGGTGGCTGTGGCTGTCAGGCTGTAGGTGGTTGTGTGGTTGCAGTGGTGGTTGTGCGGTTGTAGTGGTGGTTGTGCGTTGTAGGTGGCTGTGTGTTGTAGTGGTGGTTGTCTGTAGTGCTGTGTGCAGGCGTGGTGGTTGTGTGCTGCAGTGGTGGCTGTATGCTTGGTATGTTGTGGTGGTGGTTGTACGTCGTATGTTGCAGTGGTGGCTGTATGTTGTGTGCTGCAGTGGTGGCTGTGTGTTGTAGTGGTGGTTGTGTGTTGTAGTGGTGGTTGTGTTGCAGTGTGGTGGGTATGTTGTATGTTGTGGTGTGGTGGTTGCTGTGTAAGCCAGTGGTGGTTGTGTGTTGTAGTGGTGGCTGTGTGTCAGAAGTGGTGGCCAGTGTTGTAGTGTACAGCGTTGTGTGTTGTGGTGGTGGTTGTGTGTTGTAGTAGTGGTGCATGTGTTGCATTTTTGTAGTGGTGGTTGTAAAGTTGTAGTGGTGGTTGTGTGTTGTAGTGGTGGTTGTGTGTTGTAGTGGTGGTTGTGTGTTGCAGTGGTGGCTGTATGTTGTGTGTTGTAGTGGTGGCTTGTATGTTGTAGTGTGGCTTAGTGGTGGTATGTATGTTGTATGTTGTAGTGGTGGTTGTATGTTGCATGTTGTAGTGGTGGTTGTGTGTTGTAGTGGTGGTTGTGTGTTGTAGTGGTGGATTGTATGTGATTTAGTGGTGTATTGTGTTGTAGTGGGTGTTGTAGTGGTGGTTGTATGTATGTTGTGTGGTGGTGGTTGTGTGCTGGTGGTGGTGGTTGTAAGTGGTTGTGTGGTGGTGGTGGCTAGTGTTGTAGTGGTATGTATGTTGCACGTTGTAGTGGTGTATGTGGTGTCAGGCGTTGTGGTGGGTGGAGTGTCACATTTCAGTGGTGGTTGTGTGGTTGTGGCGGTGGGTTGTGTGTCAGTGGTGGCTGTATGTTGTATGCTGGTGGTGGTGGCTGTGTGTTGTAGTGGTGGTTGTATGTTGTGTGAGGTGGTGGCTGTGTGTTGTAGTGGGTGGCTGTATTTTGTAGTGGTGGCTGTATGTCAGACGTTGTAGTGGTGGTTGTATGTTGCATGTCATGTAGTGGTGGCTGTGTGTTGTAGTGGTGTGGTTGTGTGTTGTGGTGGTGTCATGTTGTATTTTGTAGTGTGGCTGTGTGTTGTAGTGGTGGTTGTATGTTGTGTGTTGTAGTGGTTGTGTGTTGTGGTGGTGGTTGTGTGTTGTAGTGGTGGTTGTATGTTGTGTGTTGTAGTGGTGGTTGTGTGTTGTAGTGGTGGTTGTATGTTGTATGTTGTAGTGGTGGTTGTATGTAAACAATAGCCATAAGACAGAAAACAACAGCCAATAATAACATCCGTAAGAGAGAGAGAGAGAGAGAGAGAGAGAGAGAGAGAGAGAGAGAGAGTTAGAAGAGAGTCCATTAACATGATTTCTTACGTGGGATAATAACACGTGTCGCCCCATAACTCACCTGTAACCTACACTAATTAAATATCATACGAGGATCATTAACCTACACTCAGTATCACACGAAGATCAGGTGTTTTAGTTATATACACGGCCAGGTACAGTACAGGTATATGTCAATCTGTCCTCCTAACAAGCTGCGTGGGATCGTATTCTCAAAGATGATTCGTATCAATTGGAATTTCTCGTAGTTTAAGAAATTTGGACAGACAGACAGACAGACAGACAGACAGACAGACAGACAGACAAACAGACAGATTGTTAAGAATTGAAGGTTGATGTTGTTAATATAATATAGTCAACATTAATTAGTATTTAAGTGAATTATTATAATATTACTAATTACAGCCAAACATTAATGGTTGTTATTGATTAAAACATGAAATTATAACCAATCACAGGTCGATATTATAACCAATCACAGGTCGACCTAACTTAACCTAACCTAACCATTTATGTCAACCTGTAAAACTTTGACACCTGAATGAGCTATAATTATGGGTCAACCTTTACAACCACGGCACCACCACTAATCATAGGGCAGTCTACGAAAGTTTTCTAAATTGGCTAATGACTAGGGGGCAGGAGGCTAAGACCTTGGTACTAAGAGTTAGGTTGTGGTTGGTGATTAGGTTGTGGGTTGTGATTGGTGGGTGTGGTTGGTGATTAGGTTGTGGGTTGTGATTGGTGGTCGGCTGGTGATTAGGTTGTTGTTGGTGATTATGTTGTTGTTGGTGATTAGGTTGTGGTTGTGATTGATGGTTGTGGTTGGTGATTAGGTTGTGGTTGTGATTGATGATTGTGGTTGGTGATTAGGGTCAGGCTGGTAGTTGTGGTAGGTGTAGAGATTGCTATGATTGGTTGTGTATATGGGGGATTGTGTTGGAGACTGGAGAATCCTTTGACCGAATATTGTATGTAACCCAACCTAACCAACAACCAACCTAACCTAACCTAACCTAACCTAACCTAACCTAACCAAACTTAGGAAGAGACAAAAAGCCAGGAAGGATGAGAGGAAGAACTGCAAGGAGGCAATGAAGGAGGAAGAGAAGGAAGAAGGAAGTGGGTAGGAGGAAGAATATGACCAGGAGGAGAGAGAGAGAGAGAGAGAGAGAGAGAGAGAGAGAGAGAGAGAGAGAGAGGCTGGTGTGCTCCGTAAGCCACAAGAATTAAGAACTAGGAACACGAAGCCCTCCTCCCTCTCCCCCTCTACCCTCCTCCTCCCTCTCCTCTCCTTCTCTCCCTCACCATCTCCAAAGACATGTTATGCAGGCCTCCGGAAGCTTATCATCCCTGTCCTCCCATGTGGACAAGACAACATTCTCTGTCTCTCGCCACCAGGACAAAATTGAGCTGCTAAGGAAAGTACAGGAGGAAAATGGAGCAACTGAAGATTATTCCCCAAGACGCCTGGGAAGAGGAGGGAGGAGGAGGAGGGGAGGAGGAGGAGGGAGGAGGAGGAGGAGGAGGGAGGAGGTGGAGGTGGTGGGAGGAGGTGGGTGGAGGAGGAGGAGGAGAGGAGGGGGGGGGGGAGGTGGGGGTGGAGGAGGTGGTGGGAGGAGGGAGGGGGTGGGAGGAGAGGGGAGGAGGAGGAGGAGGAGGAGGTGGAGGAGGTGGAGGTGGTGGAGGAGGTGGTGGAGGAGGATGAGGGAAGAAGAGAGCAAGAGGAGGAGGAGGAGAAGGAAGAGGAGGAGGAGGAGAAGGAAGAGGAAGAGGAGCAAGAGAAGGAAGAGGGAGAGGAGGAAGAGGAGAAGCGGGCTTGGAGGCAGAACATGATGGACCTCTCTTGTAAATTGTGCTACGGCCCGCGTCTTCTGGCGGTGATATGTCTTGGTGAGTTGTGATGCTGACGTAATGAAGAAGAGAGAGAGAGAGAGAGAGAGACATGCTTGTCATTCGCCTTCTTTGTCTGTCTCTCTCTCTAACCATACACAAACACCCCCAAAAACATTAACCTTCCCATTTAATAATATTTAAAGGAAAAAAATACAGCTAAAATAAAGCCGATTACAGAATAATTTTTCCCTACGTTTTCTTAATTATCGCTAATGGACTCTGCTGATTTACCTTCAATATCTTCAACCCCGAGAGAAAAAAAATATATATATTATTAACCCCTGTATTCACTTAAGACCAAATATCATCAGAATATCGTATCTCACAAACTATATTAAGGCTTATAGTTAATGCCTGTAATGGCTTCCTGTGATGTACTTCAGTTGGAATGACTTCATTAACCTGAACAAAATAATGTGATGTTAAAAAATATGATATTGGTATTGTGTGTCGTGTGTGTGTGTGTGTGTGTGTGTGGGGAGAGAGAGGGTGTCTGTTTGTCTGTCTGTCTGTCTGTTTATCTGTCTGTCTGTCTGTGTGTGTGTGTGTGTGTGGAGGGATGGTGTGTGTGTGTGTGTGTGGGTAGTCTGTCTCCTACCCTGTATTGATCCCCAGGGGGTAGGGGTGGGGTGGGGTAGGGGTGGGGCTGGGTAGGGGTAATGGGCAAGGTGGGGGGGTTTAGGGCAAGGTTTAGGAGGGGGGCACACACCGCCACAACTTGTTCCGCCATAAACAAAACACAATCAGAATACATGGCTGCCGAGACCAATGGTAAGGATCTGTGCCCTATTGTCGAGCGACCATTCTATTCCACCAGGCGCAAGGAGCACACACACACACACACACACACACACACACACACACACACCAGCCTTTTGCAGGAGAGGAGGAGATGAGGAGGAGGTGAGGAGGAGGATGAGGGGTGAAGGTGAGGAGATGAGGTGAAGGTGAGGAGGTAGGAGTGAGGAGGAGGAGGTGGTCGTCCCTACCTTTTTTCTACCCTCTCTCAGGTCGTCATATGGTGGTAACACACACACACCCACCACAGTGACAAGAGGTCATTAAATCGCAACATACACACACCCAAAGAGAGAGAGAGAGAGAGAGAGAGAGATCCACCACTATCCACACACATATCCGCCACTACAACACGAGCGGATCAGCCTCATCATCAAGCCAACGAGTATCTTTCAAAACACAGCCTTGTATTCCCTCTAACGACCTGTTAATCACTCATCCCCGTCTCGTCTGAAACCGGCAATTAATCCGTCAATCATCCGTGTATTTGCGGAACAAGACCAGAATCGGACTAAGGGAAGGGGAGAGATGGGGAAAGGGGTAGGAGTGAGGGGAGAGGGACAGTAGGGGAGGGAGAGGGCAGAGGAGATGGGGAGAAGGTGGGGAGGGAGAGGGGAAGAGGAGGAGATAAAGAGAGGAAGGGGAAGGAGGGGAAGAAAGGGATGGAAAGGGGAGAGAGGGTCGAGGAGGAGAGGAGGGATATCTATGGTCACTAATGTCAACACTCGAGCCAAAACAGAGTCGAGGATTATATCGTGGTCAAGGCGGAGGTACAGGATGGAGGAGGGGGAAGAGGAGGAGGTAGGGGGAGAAGAAGAAAGAATAAGGGAGGAGGGGAAGAGGGGAAGAGGAAGAGAATAAAGGGAGGAGCAGTATGAATTGTGGATTAAAGGGTGGAGGTGGAAGAGAAGAAAGAAGAAGAGGAAGACGAGGATGAAGAGGAAGAGGAGGAGGAGGGGATGAGGAAGGGGGAGGAGGAGAATAGAGGATGGAGAAATATGAGGTGTGGGGATGGAGGAAAGGAAGGATGTCAGTAGCTAGATAGATGGTACATGCGTGTGTCCTTCCCTCTCTTATTTCCTTTCCCCTTCCTATTCTTCCTTCATTCTCCCTCTCTACTTCCCTCCTTTCTCATTAACCCATTATCCCCAACAGCCTTACCATCTCCTCACCCACCCCCTTCCTTTACCCTCCATCTCTTCCTTCTCTCTACTTCTTCCTTCCTTCAATCTCCTCCCTACTCCTCCTCATCCATTACCACTAATTACCCCTACTTCTTCCCCTGATTTCCCCATATTTCACCTTAATAACACCTTAATTACCTACAATTTACCTCTCCCCTGTGACCCTTCCTTCTACCTGTGACCCCCTGTAACTCCTACTACCCCCTTGTGACCCCCTGTTCCCCTGCAGCACCCTTACCCCTGTGACCCCTGTAACCCCTTCTCCTTTCTCCTCCTCAGATTATTCTAAAACTCCAAAATCCCGGGATTACAAAAGTCGCCCCTCTAAGAAAATTAATCACCATAAAAGAGTTTCCCCTCGAGTGAGGCTGACCTACGTTTCCTATGATGCATTATGGGTCTATCTATCAATCTACCTACCTGTCTGTCTGTCTGTCTGTCTGTCTGTCTGTCAGTCTGTCTACCTGTCTGTCTATCTATACATGTATCTTTCTCTCTGTCTGTCTTTCTCTTTATCTCTCTTCATGTATGTATGTATGTATGTATGTATGTATGTATGTATGTATGTGTGTGTGTGTGTGTATACACACACACACATATATAAACATACATATAAAATTACCATTATGCAAATTACTCTCCTAATGAATCCATCTTGGAATCCTCTTGTTCGTGTACACAGATCCTTGTGTGTGTGTTTGTTTGTTTAATGTGTGTTTGTGTAATATGTCTTTGTTTAACCAGAGTTTGTACATAATGCACAGAGAGAGAGAGAGAGAGAGAGAGAGAGAGAGAGAGAGAGAGAGAGCTAATTAAGAAACATGAAAATAATATATGAAAAATTATAGATATACTAAGGAGTTATAACCTTGGCTATAATATAACATATACTTATGAAAGTCCGTCACCACACGCACGCACGCACGCACGCACGCACTCACGCACGCACACACACGTCCAGCTCTCAATCCAACTCTTAGTTTGTATAAATAATGAGTTACTTAATGCACAAAGGTAGAACATACCATACAGAAAACTCAAATCAAACAACAATGACCCCAAATGGATAAGTAATTATTTAAAGAATATTATTGGCCAAAGGAAGGCTATAGGCAAGAGAATAAATCGTGGTGATTTACTCGAGATTATTATAAGGTATTGATAGGTTAAGACCGAAATAAAAGCAAAGAGGAATAATGAACTGAAGGTAAGAGAGGCGAAGTCAAACCCCAGGGATTATATCAAATGCATCAAAATAAACACGAGAAAAGATTGGTAATACAGTCAGATACCGGCGAGCTAACTGATAACGATGGAGAAATGAGCAATAATCTGAATAAATTTTTTCAACAGTTTCACCGAAACAATATACAGCACCGACTCTATACAGAGATAGTAGAAATAGATTAAGCGAGATAGTAGTGACTAGTAACGATGTTAGTAAACAATTAGACAAACTAAAGCCTAATAAGTCACCTGGTCCGATGAGACATTTGCCAGAGTATTAAGGAATGTAAGAAGAGCTTAGTATGCCCTTAGAAGTTGTTTAACATGTGCTTAAACGGGTGTAGTACCAGAATCCTGGAGGATAGCGAATGTAATACCGATTTTCAAGAGGGGAGATAGATCACTATCCTCTAACCACCGTCCAATCAGTTTAACATCAAGTGTAGGCAAATTACTGGAAGGAATCATTTCAAACTCTATTCGAAATCACCTGGAGAAGCACAAGTTGATCAATGATTCCCAGCATGGCTTCACAAGTGGGCGTTCATGTCTAACTAACCTATTAACATTCTTTTCAACTGTTTTCGAATCAGTGAATGGCGGGCATGATTATGATGTGGTATATCTCGACTTTAGCAAAGCATTCGACAGGGTTCCCCACGAAAGACTAACACGTAAGGAGGATGTACAAGGGGTTGGAGGAGATATTCTAAACTGGATTAGGGTGTGGTTACAGGACAGGAACGTCACTAGTGGAGTACATAAGAACATAAGAATGGAGGAAACTGTAGCGGGCCTATTGGCCCATACTGGGCAGTCCCGTTTACACCAAACCCCTATTGCTCATATAAGCATCCAACCTATGTTTGAAGCTATTCAGCGTATTCGAGTTAATGATGATATCTGGTAACTTGTTCCATCCACTACTCTGTTTCCAAAGCAATGTTTACCTATTTCACGCCTAAATCTAGAGACTGTCTAGTTTAAAACCATTATTGCGAGTTCGCTCCTGGATTTGGATAGTTTGAGTACCTTTGTAATGTCCTTTGTTTATGCAACCCACTTATACACCTCTATCAGGTAGCCCTCGCTTCCACGTCTCGAGGTACAAATTAGATACTGTACAATGTCTATACTCAAGGTTCCTAATACCGAGTTGGTCTTGTCATTCTCCTCTGAATTCTTCAATGATTCTATATCCATCCTGTAATACTGTGACCAGAACTGAACTTCGTAATCCAGTGTGGTCTCACAAGAGCAAGATACAGTTTTAGGATGACCTCGCTAATCCTGCTAACACTCCTTTGTATGAACCCAAATTACTTTACAATATAGCCTTGTTACGAGCAAAACACATTGTTTACTTGGCCCAGGTTCTACTTATCATTACTCTAAATCTCTCGCAGTCGGATTTCTCTGTAGTTGTTCATCTGGTATCTGTGGTTTCCCTGTTTACATCTCTCCTATACTAGTACTTTACATTTATCACGTTGAATTTCATCTGCTATTTTTCCAGACCATTCGAAATTTTTTTTAGATCTTCCTGTAGTTTTTGCGAGTCTCGTCAGATTTAATAACGCGTCCTATTTAGTGTCATCAGCAAATTTACTTATGTTGCTGTCTATGCCGATATCTATAATACGTTTATGTATATAATAAATAATAATGGTCCAAGTACTGAGCCTTGAGGAACTCCACTTGTGACGTTGCTCTAATGGGACTTAGTGCTGTTAATGCTCACTTTCATGTTTCCTGTCCCTGTAACACGCCCTAATCATTTAAGGATATTACCTTTGATGCCATGTGCTTCTACCTTTCTAATTAGTCTTTCGTGGGGACTCTGTCGCGAAAGGCTTTGCTAAAAGTCGAATATTCACATCATAATTGTACCCTAGATCACGGTTCGAAATGATGAAAGAATATGCAGAAATAGATTAGTTGAACAGAACGTCGGCTTATTGAGCCATGCCTGAATCATCGATCAATCGATTGCTTCTCCAGGTGATTTCGTAAGAGTTTGAAATGATTTAGCTGATAATTTTGCCTGTGATGTTAGACTGATTGGAAGCGATAGTTAGGGATAGTGATCTATCCCCCTTCTTGAAAATCGGTATTAGAATTGCTATCCTCCAGTTCTGGTACTACACCAGTTTTTAAGGACATGTTAAACAACTGCTAAGAGGGCATACTAAGTTCTTCACCCATTCCTTTAATACTCTAGCAAATATCTCATCGGGACCAGGTGACTTATTAGGCTTTTGGTTTGTCCTGTTGCTTACTAACATGGTTACTAGTCACTACTATCTCGCTTAATTTGTTTTCTTTTATCTCTGAATAGAGTCGGTGCCTCGGGTATCATGTTTAAATTTTTCAGTGGTGAAAACTGTTGAAAATATTTATTCAAATTATTGTTCATTTCTCCGTCGTTATCAATGAGCTTCGCCGGTATCTGACCCGTATTGGTCCAATCTTTTCTCGTGTTTTAGTTTGATACATTTGGTAGAATCCTTTGGGGTTTGTCTTTGCCTTCCTTGCTATCCTTACCTCATTATTCCTCTTGGCTTTTCCTTATCTCGGTTTTGACCCTATTCGCCAATATCTTCATAACCAACCCTGGAAACGAAATTCCTTGGCTTATCCTTCTACTATAGCCTTCCTTTGTGTGATGTTCTTTAAATAATTATTTATCCATTGCAGATTGTTGTTGTCTGATCTAGAGTTTTTGTATGATATATTTCTGCTGCTTTATGCATTAAGTAACTCATTATTTAAGAATTGTTGTGGAACTTCGACAATCTCAGATCTCGTTATCAGGTCGGTGTCATCTGTCAGGTTACGCTTGTGACGCGATACCCCCTCTCTCAACTGCCTCTTTAAACTGTCAAAGTTTGCCCTTCTGAAATCTGGTACTTTAGTGGAATTTTCCTTACGTCTGCCTGAAAATCTAACTGGAATCTAATTTCTTAGTGATCGCTGTTTGCAAGTTTGTTTCCCTACCTCGACATTGCTAATGAGGTTTTCTCTGTTAGACAGAACTAAATCGGTATATTATTGCCCCGTGTGGAGTTCGGTTATATATTGACTTAGGGAAACAGTCCTGGATCGTCGAGAAAATCACTCTGATTCTGCTGGAGTTACCCGTAGGTCAGTCCAATCTATTTGGCCAAAGGTTAAAGTAGCCTACTATATACATGTACTTTGTTGTGTGTATGGAAGCCCTCGCATTTCATCCCAAATAAGTCGCTCATTGACTCTATATCAAGATTGGGAGGTCTATATAATGCCTCTGTGATTAATTTTTCCCTACGTGTAATTCTATCCAAATTGTTTCTGTATTCCGCTCAGTTTTTATTTCCTTATTTGTTTCACCTTGAATTATCCCTACTTATATGCTACTCCTTGCTCCTTTCCTGAATCTGCCTATCGGTATGGAACAATTTGCTTAACCCGCAATTTGGTATTTGACCCGGCCTTCCGTAGTCTAAGTTGTTGATCCATGTTTTTCAGTGAATGCTAATATATCGATTTTTTCGGTACATATCAGAGCCCTAATATCATCCATTTTGTTCTCCATACTTCTACTGTTATTAGTAGACATTAAGTTAATCGTATTCTGAGTCCTCCTTTACGTTTGGTTTTAAACTCTGATTTAGTAGTTTTGTCATCATTCTAACACTATTTCCTGGAATCTTTTACTTTGTTTACCCTCCTGCGGTTCCCACCCCCGTGCCCATGTTCCCCTAACCAGTTTAAAGACTTCGATATCCTTTGAACTGCCTCTAAGACCCAGCCAGGATTTGCCACGAACCAGACAGGTGCACCCCATCCCTATATAAAGGTCCCTTCTGCCGTAAAGTTGTCCCAGTTGTCAATGAATGGGACTGATGACTGCAATATCTGTCAAGACAGTCGTTGACACCAACCGCCCTTGACAACCATTCTGCAGCTCTCTACCGACAGGACACTGCATATGATGGGGATCCTCCCTTAGACCTAATACGATCACAACATTGAACTTATCAAAAGCTCCTCGCTCCCTACACCGTAATATCATTGCCTCCACACTAGTAATGGGTTTGTTCCCATTACCGAACAAGATATTGTCATCACCATCAATTATATCCCCCACCCCAGCTCTGACAAATACACCCTCATCTATTTTGTTTCCAAAAAAGGCCCTGTCCATATTACCTTACCTGTGAGT
>NW_024718233.1:0-7799 GCF_018991925.1 Homarus americanus
AAACAAAACAACCGCAAACACACACAACAAACACACACATACACACAGAAAAACACACACACATACACATACACACAGGATGAGAAACACTGCTGCGGATTGGATAAGAGAGACCTGACGGTGTAGCATCCTTCAGGAAATGACTCTCTCTGCCTCACAGGGTAAGGAGGGGGGAGGAAGGGAGAGGAGGAGGAGGAGAGGAGGAGGTGGAGGAAGAGGAGGGAGAGGAGAAGGAGGAGGAGGTTACTGCTGGGATGGGATAGTGAATGTGAATAGTAAGGATTGATGGTTGATGGATAGATGGATGGATTGTGGGCTAGGGGGAAGAATCGGGTGGAACAACTACTCTACAACACCAGTACTGCACTACAACACCAGTACAGTATTACACTACAACACCAGTACTACACTACATCATCAGTACTACACTACAACAACCAGTACTACTCTACAACTCCAGTACTACACTACAACACCAGTACTACACTACAACACCAGTACTACACTACAACACCAGTACTACTCTGCAACACCGGTGCTACGCACAGCACCGGTGCTTTACTACAGCACCAGTGCTACGCACTGACGCAATTGCTACACTGCAAGCACTGGTGCCGACCATCACCGGTACTGCACTACAGCACCGGTGCTGCACTGCAGCACCAGTGCTAAACTACATCACCAGTACGGGTGCACTTTTCACAACACCAGTGCTACTGCAACGCAATGCTGCACTACAACACCACTACCGCATTACATCACGCAGTACGGTACAACACTACAGCACCAGGCTACACTACATCGCAGTACTACACTAGCACCAGTACTACACCAACACCAGTATACCTACAACACCGGTACTACACTACATCACCGGTACTACACAACACCAGTGCTACACTACACTTCAGTACTACACTACAACACCAGTACTACACTACAACACCAGTACTACACTACATCACCAGTACTACACTACAACACCAGTACTACACTACAACACCAGTACTACACTACAACACCAGTACAACGCTACATCACCAGTACAGTACTACAACACCAGTACTAAACTACATCACCAGTACAGTGCTACACTACATCACCCGTACTACACTATATCACCAGTACTACACTACAACACCAGTACTACTATACAACTCCAGTACTACACTACAACACCAGTACTACACTACAACACCAGTACTACACTACAACACAAGTACTACACTGCAACACCAGTACTACACCACAACATCAGTATTACTCTACAACACCAGTACTACTGTACAACACCAGTACTACACTGCAACACCAGTACTACACTACACCACCAGTACTACACTGCAACACCAGTACTACACTACAACACTAGTACCGCATTACATCACCAGTACTACACTACAACACCAGTACTACACTACAACACCAGTACTAAACTACATCACCAGTACAGTGCTACACTACATCACCCCTACTACACTACTTCACCAGTACTACACTACAAAACCAGTACTACACTACAACATCAGAACTACACTACAACACCAGTTCTACACTGCAACACCAGTACTACACTACAACACCAGTACCGCATTACTTCACCAGTACAGTACTACACTACAACACCAGTACTACACTACATCATCAGTACTACACTACAACACCAGTACTACTATACAACTCCAGTACTACACTACAACACCAGTACTACACTACAACACCAGTACTACACTACAACACAAATTTCACTGCAGCATAGTGCCACCACAGCATCAATTATTACTCTACAACACCGGTACTGCTCTACAGCACCAGTACTACGCAACACCAGTACTGCACTACAACACCGGTGCTCACTGCAGCACCGGTACTACACTGCAACACTGGTACCGCATTACATCACCAGTGCTACCTTTTCACAACCGCCGGTACTACACTACGTACCGGTGCTGGCTTCCATCACCAGTGCAGTTAACTGCACTACATCACCCCGCCCTGCACTACTTCGCCAGTGCCACTACCAAAACCGGTACTACGCTTAACATCAGAACTACACTGCAACACCAGTTCTGCACTGCAACACCAGTACTACACTACAACACCAGTGCCGTGCTTCACCAGTGCAGTGCTACACACCACAACACCGGTGCACACTACATCATCAGTACACTACAACACCAGTGCCACGCAATACAACACCAGTACTACACTACAACACCAGTACTACACTGCAACACCAGTACTACACTACAACATCAGTATTACTCTACAACACTAGTACTACTCTACAACACCAGTACTACACTACAACACCAGTACTACACTACAAAACCAGTACTACACTACAACACTAGTACCGCATTACATCACCAGTACTACACTACAACACCAGTACTACACTACAACACCAGTACTACATTACATCATCATTACTACACTACAACACCAGTACTACACTACAACACCAGTACTACACTACAACGCCAGTACTACTCTACAACACCAGTACTACTCTACAACTCCAGTACTACTCTACAACTCCAGTACTACACTACATCACCAGTACTCCATTACAACACCAGTACTACACTGTACAATTGCCAGTACAACGCAGTGCTACACTGCAACACCAGTATAACTACATCACCAGTACGGTACGACGCACCATCACCAGTACTACTGTTTCACCAGTACTACACAAAACCGGACTACACTATAACACCGGTGCTACCTACAGCACCAGTGCTACCTGCAACACCAGTACTACACTGCAACACCAGTACTACACACAACACCAGTACCGTACATCGCGGTACGGTGCCACTGCAACACCAGAACCGCGTTACATCACCAGTACGGTACTACGCACCACAACGCCAGTGCCACACTACATCACCAGTACCACTGCAAGCACCAAATTGCTACACTACAACATCGGTACTACGTTACATCGTCATTACTACACTGCAAGCACCGGTGCTGCACTACAACGCCAGTACTGCACTACAACGCAGTGCCCTGCTCACAACTCCAGTACTACACTACATCACCAGTACTCCATTACAACACCAGTACTACACTACAACCCCAGTACTACAATACAACACCAGTACTACACTACAACACCATTACTACACTACAACACCAGTACTACTCTACAACTCCAGTACTGCACTACATCACCAGTACAGTATTACACTACAACACCAGTACTACTCTACAACTCCAGTACTGCACTACAACACCAGTACAGTATTACACTACAACACCAGTACTACATTACAACACCCGTACTACACTACAACACCAATACTACACTACAGCACCATTACTACATTACAACACCAGTAACGCATTACATGACCAGTACAGTACTACACTACAACACCAGTACTACACAACATCACCACTACAGTATTACTCTACAACTCCAGTAGTACACTACAACACCAGTACTACACTACAACACCAGTACTACACTACAACACCAGTACTACACTACATCATCAGTACTACACCACATCATCAGTACTACACTACAACACCAGTACTACTCTACAACTCCAGTACTACACTACAACACCAGTACTACACTACAACACCAGTACTACAGTACATCACCAGTACCCCACTACAACACCAGTACTACACTACAACACCAGTACTACAATACAACACCAGTACTACACTACAACACCAGTACCGCATTACATCACCAGTAGTACACTACAACACCAGTACCGCATTACATCACCAGTACTACACTACAACACCAGTACCGCTTTATATCAAAAGTACAGTACTACTCTACAGCACCAGTACTACACTACATCACCATTACTACAGTGTTCTATCCTCATTATGTATTTCATGTAGGATGTTATGTGTGGTGTGAAGTTTCTATTCAAGTTAACTCTTATTAAGGATAACCTCAGCATGAACGACATGGATTTTCCTAAAGTTGTCACGTTTCAGGAAGTCCGCCGGATGAGGGCCGAGAGCGATGTGAAGAAGGTACTTGGGGAGGGTGTGTCGGGAGTAGTTGAGCTGTTCCGCATGAATGGCCAACTCGTGTGCGTGAAAAGAGCCAAAAATTAGGACTAAACTTTTCGTAGAGAGGAGAACATTCTCCTCAAGGTAAACGGTGCGGGAGGAGCCCCCAAGCTGCTCTGTACGTGTAGCGACTATCCTCTCTACATCATGACTTACGCTGAGGGAAAGACCTTTGAGAAATTTGCCCGCAACAGTACTACAAGTGAGTGTATAAGGGCACTCATTTCTCTCGTACAACGAATGAGGGAGATCCATGAAGCTGGCTTTATCCACGGCGATCTAAAATGTGATAACGTAATAGTTAACGTAGACGCCCAAACCGGGGAGGTCAGCGTGAATGTAATTGACTTTGGGTTATGTATAGCAGTCGGCAGCCCTACGATTGACCACTCAGGAGCATATAGCCTATAGTATGCCCCAGAATTGTACGAAACCCACAATACAGCAGAGGTAACCGGAGACATTTATGCTGTTGGCCGGGTTATGGATCTTGCCAGCTATGTGAGAAGGGACCTGCCGCTACAGATCAATGAGATTGGCCTAAAAATGCTCCATCCGAGAGTCCATTGTCGTCCTTCACTTGAACAGGTTGAAGTCTGGCTACAGAACCTCATAACAAGTCGTTCTGATGGCTATAGAGTGAAGGACGGCCTTCTGGAGCAGATTATGGGCCAGGGGGGTTCAACAAGGTGGCCACGCTGGCGCTGGCTTGTTATCATAATGTTTGGCATGTTATTCCTAGGCTGTATGGCCATGGGTGTGTATGCCAAATATACAAATGAGACCCAATGCTTATAATACCAGGTAGAGTTACTCGAGCTCTATGAAGGTTCCTTTACCTTTACCAAAACTCAGAACAACTTCCTCAACAACTTCGGCCTTAGGTGGCTCATGGCACCACTGCCTAGCCCCCCCACGGTCGTCTGTCACACCCCACTACACGACGCCTCCAAGTGGGTAGTGGGTGTGTGAATTTTTCGTTGAGTTTTTTTCTTTTTTATATAATAATAATAATAATAAATATATTTGCATTATTTTGCTTTTTATTATAACCAACATTATTTGTGGTCAATTTTTTTCTATTGTTGATACAATTGTTTGTATGTTAGTCTGTGTATGTAATGTAATGTAATGTAATGTAATGTATGTATGTATGTATGTATGTATGTATGTATGTATGTATGTATGTATGTATGTATGAATGATAGGAGGACCTGAAGATTAGCTCCCCAGTTTATATCACCTGAAGATTAACCTTCCAATATTATAATAACCTATTATAATCTATTGAATTTACAACATAAAACATACATGCAAACATACACACATACACAAAACATACATACAAACATACACACACACAAAACATACATTCATACACCATGCACAAAAAATATATACAAAACAAAAACATACACAAAAATATACACAAAACAAACACACGCACACAAAAAACATAAACAAAACAACCGCAAACACACACAACAAACACACACATACACACAGAAAAACACACACACATACACATACACACAGGATGAGAAACACTGCTGCGGATTGGATAAGAGAGACCTGACGGTGTAGCATCCTTCAGGAAATGACTCTCTCTGCCTCACAGGGGAAGGAGGGGGGAGGAAGGGAGAGGAGGAGGAGGAGGAGAGGAGGAGAGGAGGTGGAGGAAGAGGAGGGAGAGGAGAAGGAGGAGGAGGTTACTGCTGGGATGGGATAGTGAATGTGAATAGTAAGGATGGATGGTTGATGGATAGATGGATGGATTGTGGGCTAGGGGGAAGAATGGGGTGGAATAGATATCGCTTAGTGGTGTAAACTGACAAGTGTGGATGGTATAGGTGGATGGTAAGGATGGATGGTTGATGGATAGATGGATAGAGGGCTAGAGGGAAGGATGGGACCGATGGTTGATGATTATATTGATGTCATGTAATAGTTAGGATGCCACTGTTGTTGATGTTGTTGTTAGTGTTGTTATTGATGTTGTTTTTGATGATGTTGATGTTGTTATTGTTGTTGTTGTTGTTGATGTTGTTATTGATGTTGTTATTGATGTTGTTGCTGTTGATGTTGTTATTGATGTTGTTTTTGATGTTGTTATTGATGTTGTTATTGATGTTGTTGATGTTGTTATTGATGTTGCTGTTTTTGATGTTATTGATGTTGTTGTTGTTGATGTTATTGTTGATGTTGATGTTGTTATTGTTGTTGTTGTTGTTAGTGTTGTTATTGATGTTGTTGTTGATGCTGTTATTGTTGTTTTTGTTGTTATTGTTGTTATTCTTGACACCAGTACTACACTACAACACCAGTACCACACTACAACACCAGTACTACAGTACATCACCAGTACTCCACTACAACACCAGTACTACACTACAACACCAGTACTACACTTCAACACCGGTACTACACTACAACGCCAGTACTACACTACAACACCAGTACTACACTACAACACCAGTACTACACTACAACACCAGTACTACACTACAACACCAGTACTACACTACAAAACCAGTACGCATTACATCACCAGTACTACACTACAACACCACTACAACACCAGTACGACACTACAACACCAGTACTACACTACAACACCAGTAGTACACTACAACACCAGTACTACACTATAACACCAGTACCACACTACAACAGCAGTACTACAGTACATCACCAGTCCTCCATTACAACACCAGTACTACACTACAACACCAGTACTACAATACAACACCAGTACTACACTACAACAACATTACTACACTACAACACCAGTACTACACTACAACTCCAGTACTGCACTACATCACCAGTACAGTATTACACTACAACACCAGTACTACTCTACAACTCCAGTACTGCACTACAACACCGGTGCAGTGTTACACTACAACACCAGTGCACCACGTTACAGCACCCATTGCTGCACTGCAAACGCCAGTACGCTACAACACCATTACTACATTACAACACCAGTAACGCATTACGCGGCCGGTACGGTACTGCACAACACCGGTACCACCCATCACCAGTACAGTATTACTCTGCAACTCCAGTGGTACGCACAACACCGGTACTACACTACAACACCAGTGCTACACTGCATCATCAGTACTACACCACGTCATCAATTACTACGCACTACAACACCAGTACTGCTCTACAGCTCCGGTACTACGCACAACACCAGTACTACGCATAACGCAGTGCCACACTCACGGCACCGGTACTACTCTACAACACCAGTGCTACACTTTCGCCCGCCAGTACCTGCACTACAAGCACCAGTGCTACACTTTCTGGCACCGGTACTACACTGCAACACTGTTACCGCATTACATCACCAGTACTACACTACAACACCAGTACTACACTACAACACCAGTACTAAACTACATCACCAGTACAGTACTACAACGCCAGTACTACACTACAACACCAGTACTACACTACAACACCAGTACTTCACTACAACACCAGTACTACACTACAACACCAGTACCGCATTACATCACCAGTACAGTACTACACTACAACACCAGTATTACACAACATCATCAGTACTACACTACAACACCAGTACTACTCTACAACTCCAGTACTACACTACATCACCAGTACCGCATTACATGACCATTCTACACTACAAAACCACTACGCATTACAACATCAGTACTACACTACAACACCAGTACTACACTACAACACCAGTACTACAATACAACACCAGT
>NW_024718234.1:0-13646 GCF_018991925.1 Homarus americanus
TGTGTGTAAATGAGGCCGAAAGTCAGATTAGCAACCTGAGACTTGGTCACAATTCTTGGGATGCCATATAGCAGCAGGGTCTACCATAGACAATACATTATGCTTCCAATATCTTCCCAGGCGGTAGTACCTCTGTCGTGTCCTTATTGCACCTTTATCGTCTTGTTAAAACCTTCAGCTTCCGTGACAAACGTGGCAAGACTTAACTAAGTGTTGGAATAAAAACAACCAAATTAGTTTTTCAAGTATTGTCTAATATCAGTTCGTGTTGTTATAAGATAAGAAATTTAGTTGTGATTGTGACTAATTTTGAAGGTAAAACATAAAATAACATTACATGTATGCAGTATATCACAGGTTATCCTCACATGACTAGTGCTAACCCTGATAACAATGTTTCACCATTCCCAGTACGGTACCAGCCGTACTGGCGTCAACAGGCCTGGCAGAAGCGTCACCACCTTAACTTTCAGTTCGTCTTCTACGAGGGCCTCAAGGCCGACATTATGGCCAAGCTGGAGAAGCTGAACGAGGTTTTTGAGCACAAACCTCAGCCAGAAGCAACTCTTAATGTATGATGCTGTGTGCTCAGAGGACATGTAAACAAGATATATTTGTTTCACTACATTAACTGTTTAACATCAAAATACCTGAGTAATGTGAACAATGGTAGTGGGCTGTAATCAATAAACCTCCCCACACTCAGGTAGCTAAATACACCGAGTTTAATGAGATGGCAGGCCGGGACAACATGGGGCCCAAAACAGAAGATAATCCCCAGTACTCACAGGAGGTGGTGAGGCAGGAGGGCGGCTTCTTCAGGAAAGGTGGAGACTTAACTTCTGTTAAGGATAGTCTTGTTTTTCTTTACTTTACTCGATTCACTAAACTAAAGATAACCTTTGGTTCAGGTAGAGGTAACTGACATCCGCTATTGATATTATTAGTGATATTGCCAATAATACCAGGGCTCTTGGTTGAAACATGTCGTAACATTTGATAAAGAGATTGTTAAACATTGCAGAAATAAAATTTGACCAAAAGCTTGTTGGTAAAGAGTTTAAGGATTACAACTCTTAATTACAACCTAAATGGAATTTCTCAAGTCAACAACATCCGTTGTTTAAAATAGAGTTTATTATAATTTAAGATCTCATTTTCAGTATTCACAAATTCTTATTGAGGTGAATGATGAAGTAATATTGTTGATTCCTGTGCCGGGTGAGGTTGGTAACTGGAAGGAGAGATTGACCCTAGACCAGGTACACAAGATCGACAAGTGGACGAAGAACATGGGTGAGATTCCATTTAAGTACATTTTGCAAACAAGTCTTCAACTGCTGGTCTCCTCCACTACAGTACAGCTGTCACAAGTACTGGCAGAACTACACCTGGAGAATAGTCTCATAACACCCATGCTGGAATATTTTCCAGTGCAGAAAAAATCAGGAGAAAATAAACTCGGAGAAGCCACAATATGAAATTCCTCATAAACAAAAGCCATCTTCAGCCAACACATCATCACCTCCTCTGGTTCAGTTCGGCTCGTACTGAAAATTCAGCATTTATTGTCTACATCGTTCTGTGTCATGTCATTGATGTAAAACTATTCAGAATAGCTGTTCTTGCTGAAGCTGATACTCTTGATGATACAAGTCTGGATAATGTCAGTAAGGATAATGTGACTGGATAATGACGCTATGGATAATGTCACTTTAGATAGTGACAGTATGGATAATGTCACTATGGATAATGACAGTATGCATAATGACAGTGCCGTATACATAATCAGCAAATTATCTTGCCTTCTTGAATATATAAGTGAAATCCTTACATCAAACTCTCCTCGTAATTTATGCCAAAACCTACTCGGTAATGAACAGACTGGTTCCAGGATATTTCGTTACCGAACAATTTGTCAGCATAAACCAACCTAACCTAACCTAACCAAACTTAACCTAACACCTAACCTAACCTAAACTAATATAATCGAACTTGACCTGACCTGACCTGACCTAGGCCTCATCGCCTCCAAAATAAAGACAAGTTATCAAAATTAAATCACTATAACACCCACCAATCAGACCATCCCAAGAACAGTAGTAGTTCCCATTCTACATCACATCAAAGCTAAAACAAGCAGCTTAGTTACCTCTAAAATCACGGAAACTCATTTCAAAATCCTAACTTATCTCCAACTCATTAAGGCTGTAACTAATCCACAAAAGATGTTTTCTTCCTCTCCTCACTCTTAGCTCAGTCTTCCATATATTTGGTGAAACTTTTCTCGTTGCCTGATGCATCTCACAACCATTCAGTAAAGTTTGGCATCAGGATCTTAAGCAAACTTCCTTCCTCTGTCCTTCCTGCTTTTCTTATTTCTCGAATAGTTTCAGGCGAGCCACAGTATCCGTCTGTGTGTCCTTCATGATGTTTACCATAACTTGATGTGTTATTGTTTAAGACGCCCCAGCACTATGTCGCTTCTGGATTAACTCAACAGGAGGGACGAGGATGTATCTTTTAAATAAATAAAGGAAGATATAACACAACTCTGTTGAAGAGACAGTTTGTCTTACAGAGTTGGTGTACAATACTCTTCAGCTCAAGTGTCATTGATGAAGATGTTGCAAAGTTAAGTAAGCGTGATATAGAGTTCTTCATGAGGTGTACAGTACTGGCCAGGTTTGAAACTTGTACAGTACATGTTTCTGGTTGATACCATTATTGTGTTAATCATTTTAAATAATTAACTTCTTGTAACTACTAATAATCACAACCATAGTCCATGTATTCATTACAATTAACTAGGCTATTTTTGTGTCCTGACCAACTGTTCTTACAGCGTATAACGAGTGACGTTACAAGCTGCCGGTTATGAGGCCACCCGTGTTTCAAGGTCTCTACAGGTGAACTGGAGAGAGAAAATTTCTTTCGACAAGTGTATAGCCAATAGTACCAAAGCAGTTTAGGTGTAGTGGCTCAGCTGTACAGGCATGGTGGCCAGCAGTACCCTCAACTAGACAGCATGGTGGCCAACCGTACCCTCACTGTGCCAGGTGTGGTGGCTAACAGCATCTCATCTGTACATGTGTGGTACAGGTATGGTGGCCAGCAGTACTTTCAACTGTACAAGTATGTACAACCGTACCAGTTGTACAGGTGTGGGGGGCCAACATTACAGGTGTGTGGTGGCCAACACACAGGGTGTGTGGTGGCCAGCACAGGTGTAGTGGCCAAGGCCAGCAGGTATGGTGGACCAAAAGTACCCTCAACTGTACAAGTATGAGACCAACCGTACCTCAGTTGTACAGGTGTGGGGCCAACATTACAGGTGTGGTGGCCAACAGTACAGGTGTGAGTGTCAACAGTGTTGGGTGCCAACAGTACAGGTGTGGTGGCCAACACAGGTGTGATGGTCAACAGTACAGGTGTTGTAGCCAACAGTGTAGGTGTGGTGGCCAAAATATTACAGGTGTGATGGCCAACACACAGGTGTGTGTGGGGACAACAGTACAGGTGTGTGGCCACCACAGGTGTGTGGTGCCAACAGTACAGGTGTGGAAGCCAACAGTACAGGTGTGTGTGGCCACAGGCCAAGTGTGGTGGCCAACAGTACAGTGTGGTGGCCAACAGCATGTACAACACACAGGGTGTGGGGCCACCGTGCACAGATGTGGGTACAACAGTACAGGTGTGGTACAACAGTACAGTGTGGTGGCCAACAGTACAAGTGTGTGGTGGCCAACAGTACAGGTGTGGTGGCTAACAGTACAGGTGTGGTGGCCAACAGGCACGTGTGGTGGCCAACAGTACAGGTGCAGGCTAACAGCACAGGTGTGGTGGCCATCACTATCCCTGAGAGAACAAGTTCTGGGTGTGTACCTGTCCTCTTGTACTCTAAATCAAAATTATTATACCAAAATAAAAGTTGTGGGTGAATGAAGATCGTGTGGGGTAAAGGTATATTATATTAATATCACCATTGGCGAAGGGGACTGATGTCCTGAACGAGCTAACCATCATGAAATAGCCTTACCTGACGAAGCCCGTTGACCGCCACCCCGGGCTTCCTACAGGATTAGCTACTTGGCCCTCACCTCTGGCCATTATTTCACCCCTGGCTTACCCACCTCTGCCCCCTTACCCATTATTTCAGACTTTATTTACTTCATTTAAGAAACACTATTAGCCTCACGTTATGTTCCTGTCATTACCTGGAACACTGTCAGCCTAACACCCGAACACTGTCAGCTAACACCCGAACACTGTCAGCCTAACACCCGGAACACTGTCAGCCTAACACCTGAACACTGTCAGCCTAACACTCCGGAACACTGTCAGCTCTAACATTCCGAACACTTTGTCAGCTCTAACACCCGGAACACTGTCAGCCTAACACCGGAACACCGTCATCAGCCTAACACCTGAACACTGTCAGCCTAACACCTGGAACATTGTTCAGCCTAACACCCTGAACACTGTCAGCCCACCTGAACACTGTCAGCCCAACACCCGGAACACTGTTAGCCTCACACCCGTAACACTGTTAGCCTCACACCCGTAACACTGTCAGCCTCACACCTGTAACACTGTCAGCCTAACACCCGTAACACTGTCAGCCTCACACCCGGAACACTGTCAGCCTCACACCCGTAACACTGTCAGCCTCCCACCTGAGAACCGTCAGCCTCACACCCGGAACACTGTCAGCCCTTTCACACCTGTAACACTGCCGCCCACACCTGAACACTATTGTCAGCCTCACACCCGTAACACTGTCAGCCTCACACCCGTAACAGTGTCAGCCTCACATCCGTAACACTGTCAGCCTCACACCCGGAACACTGTCAGCCTCACACCCGGAACACTGTCAGCCTCACACCCGGAACACTGTCAGCCTCACGCCGTGTCACACCACCTAGCTTGACCCATGGCACCCGCTAGTGGCCAAAATTAATGTAGCTGTGATCGGGACCTTAAATGCAGCCGATATCAGTATTCGCAATACGATAAAGCTCGTCATTAAACTGGTAGTGATCGTATTTCATTTACACACAGCCAACAAAGTGAGCTGCACAATTTTCAGTACACACGAGCCATTGCTTTTGACATGTAGTTCTCGTAATAGAATGAGTAAGGTTCACTGACTGCATTAAAAGGTGACGCACGTGACAGGAATGCTCGAGTGTTTTACCTTTACGAGGACGGCTTAATGTGTCGCCCCGGCCAGCGTTGGAGGCAGCATCAGGCACATGGCAGATAACACGTTAATCTCCTGGTGTTACTACTGCTACCTACCAGGATATTATTTGGCTGTTTTAACCATATTATCAAACACTTTGGCACTGTGATTTTCAAGACGGGTAAATGGTGTGTGGTGATGGGACAGCCATTTGGTGCAGATGTGGGATGAAATATGTTTCACACACACACACACACACACACACACACACACACACACACACACACACACACACACACACACACACACACACACACACACACACACACACACACACACACACACACACACACACACACACACACACACACACACACACACACACACACACACACACACACACACACACACACACACACACACACACACACACACACACACACACACACACACACACACACACACACACACACACACACACACACACACACACACACACACAACACACACACACACACACACACACACACACACACACACACACACACACACACACACACACACACACACACACACACACACACACACACACACACACACACACACACACACACACACACACACACACACACACACACACACACACACACACACACACACACACACACACACACACACACACACACACACACACACACACACACACACACACACACACACACACACACACACACACACACACACACACACACACACACACACACACACACACACACACACACACACACACACACACACACACACACACACACACACACACACACACACACACACACACACACACACACACACACACACACACACACACACACACACACCATAACACTATAAGGACTCTGGTCAGTTACTCTTGACAACTTCCCTAGATCCCCCAAGACCTGTGTTCCCTCCCGTAGCACAAACTGTCATGGAGGAGAGATCCTGCCATCACGTTTTTTACTTCTCTATATTATACAGCAAAATTTTAAGACAAGAAATTGTACAGTATAAGTTAATGCCTGTAACGTAACAAGCTACTGACTGTAACAAGAGAAGCTAGTGACTGTAACATAACAAGAGAAGCTAGTGACTGTAACGTAACAAGAGAAGTTAGTGACTGTAACGTAACAAGAGAAGTTAGCCAACATGATGTGAGGCATCTACAAAGGATAATGTAACACAACTGCCTATATAAGCTTAATTCGTCTTCATATCTACTGCCAAAAGTTTTATTACTGACCGACCATCATACAATATTACAATTAAGTCAGTGCCAAGGTGCCAATACAAAGAACACATCACTCAAGAGCCACGAGGACAACACATCTCACAGCTCTAAGCCATGTTGTGGAATTACAGTATTTTTCTATGACAAAACGACAAGGACTTAGAAGCATATTAAAATAAATACAGTGATCACCAAGTGTCCCGACCATCTTGGGTTGGGTCAGGTTAGTTTGGGTTAGATTAGGTTGGGTTAGATTAGGTTGGGTTTTGTTATGTCAAGTCAGCTTAGGTTAGGTCAGATCAGGTCAGGAGAGCTTGGGTTGAGTTGGGTTAGGTTAAGTTAGGTCAGCTTGGGTTGAGCTGGGTTAGGTTAAATTAAGTTAGGTCAGCTTGGGTTGGGTTGTGTTGAGTCAACTTGGCTTGGGTTGGGTTGGGTTGGGTTAACTTGGGTTGGGTTGGGTCAACTTGGGTTGGATGGGGTCAACTTGGGTTGGGTGAGGTGAGGTTAGGTTGGATTGGGTTAACTTGGGTTGGGTTGGGTCAACTTGGGTTGGATGGGGTCAACTTGGGTTGGGTGAGGTGAGGTTAGGTTGGATAGGGTTAACTTGGGTTGGGTCAACTTAAGTTAGGTTAGGTTAGGTTAGGTTGACTGGTTAAATTCACCTTTAACCCCTGTAATATGACTAAAGTTGTATAAATTTTCTGCTGGATCAAAAAATGACTCAACGACTGGTTAAATTATACATTTTAGGGGAATGTTCAACTCTAAACCCATAAGATCCTGAGAAGGCCAGCGTGAAAAATATATTTGGGAGCATTGAAGCAAGACACAATCCTGACAGATATGAAGGTGTGGCAATTAATTATTGCTTGTTTGAAGAAAAAAAAGTGTCTCGTAGTCTGGAAGAAATATCAAATATGTGGTGATTGAAGCAAGACACAATCCTGACAGATATGAAGGTGTGGCAATTAATTATTGCTTGTTTGAAGAAAAAAAAGTGTCTCGTAGTCTGGAAGAAATATCAAATATGTGGTGAAATCTGTGACACATGTTAACTGGTGGTGGTAAGCGTTGCTCCTCATACGATACAAACATCTCCCTAACTTACACTATGAGTTTTGAAGGCCAAGTCTTACAAGTTATAACACTGTTATTGTCACACTCACGAACCATTCCACCACATAACTGCCGCTATCTCTGCTGTGTGATCTTTTATGATCCTCCGAGGCTGCTGCCACCACTACACCAACCAGGGAGCTCTAACACAACGTGACAGGTCCCTAGACCAAGATATTTCCTTCGGTGTCTTGACAATTTGGACTCCTGATAATTAGTACGGCGTTACAGCAAAATGGTGCATTGCCAGCCTAGAATGAGGTGTCCCTTTCAAACACTGATTTTCTTTCCTTCAGATATAAATTTATTGAAGACTTGGATGCCGTTCATCAGTGTATAAAAAACCAGGCGTCATTCAGTGAACGGTCAAGTGAAATTTACAGACGCAGCCCAGAGCGAGACCCCGCATTCCACACTAAAATCACATATTTCAGGATGTTACTGGCAGGGTTTAGTAACCCACGTACAGTATAGCTAATTGAATTGTTCGTAAATAATAAGATGATGACTTACGATGTCACTCCTGTATATATCGTAAGCATGTCAAAGTACATCTAGAAAGCTAAATGAAGTATTAAGTCGCTACTATGCAGCCACCGAGAACATCACTAGGGGAATAATTACAATGTCGTCACAAATTTGTTTCTTCGGTGCTCAACATCCAGCAGAAAGCAGTTGGTCAAGTTCAGCGCCCCCTTGAGTACCGAAGACTTAGTTTATTGTATAGTGTGCTGCCTCACGGGCCGTCATGTCTATGGACTCACTAAAGGAAGTAAAGTTCGATGAATCATTACAATGTGAAAGAACACAAGTCACATTTCTTGTCAATGGTTATTATAATTTAGACAAACTTGGAGAATGATTGTATAGTTTGTACAGCTCATTAGCATGACAGTAACAATTCATGCTGATGTCTTACTGCAGATAGTTGCCCATCACATCTCCTCCGTAAATAACACCGTGGCTATCATCACCCCATCAGAGGCAACTAACCTTAACTTCTCTGCTTCTTTGATTCAGAATTAAAGTGACGTGTCCAACTTTCCTCCCGGCTTAAAATAACATCGTGACTGGTGAAGGAATTTGGGTTACTTTAAAACTCTCAAAAGGGGTTGGATAACATTTGGTCTGCTGCTCCACTATTCTGTTATCAAAGCTCGGGAGATACATTCAGCCCAAACCTTTATCACATTCATCAAAGCTTTAACGGTGAGTGCTTTAAATGGATGAGTAATTGATGAAGTTCTTACCCCAATATCTTATAGTGACATGTTTGATGACCATTTATTGTGTCTCAAATATTGCCAACAACTTCTGAGACAACCTCACTCTCAGCCTCAGGGGTTTTTCTTCAAAGCTTCGTCTCAGATGATCCTCCTCAACTATAACCAAGAAATGTCTGGATAATGTCAGTATAAGTTTCCCCAGTACATAAACCATGTAGGTATATTTCTCTATGACTGCACCAATACCACTTAATTCCACCTCCAAGAAATCGGAGGAACAATTAGCACGATGCCTTAACCACTTTAGTAAAATATTTTAACCCACCAAATATAATGACTTAACCCATAAAAACAATAACTCGTAATTAAAATATTTTAACCTCTCGAGTACAATTGTATCTATCTGAAAACAGTGACTTATTTCCTTCAGGAAAATAATATTGTATTTGGAGGATTAACATATCGCACTCGTAGAGGTTAAGTTAGTCTGAAACATGTGTAAAAGAAATTTTAAACTTGTACTTGTTCATCGATAAATATTTCAGAAAAAAATCAGCTTACCGTACGTATCCGGTTTGGTTAGGATGTCCCTTCCTTCCTAACCAAACCGAATACTTACGGTAAACTTTATTTCTACGTCCCAGCTTTATATTTCCCTTAAAGCCTGGCAACACATCCTAAGATTAGTGTATCTAAGAACTATACCATCTAGACTTTATTTTGTATATGTTGAGGCAGGCAACAATAAAACAGTGAAATATTATTATTAAAATGTGTCGACAAGTGATGATGTCGCTAAGCCGTGTGTTGGGTGACATGAGGTGGACGCCGCTCTCAATATTCAGGACAATTGCAGGACGCTTGATCTGTGTTTCCGTGGAAGCAACACCGTAGTGAGTAACACAAAGTGAATCAGTCAGCAGAACCTCTTACGGCCTGGTGTCCCCAGACGCTTCATCACCGCCAATCTTCGTCTCACTCTGGATCCATAGTTGATAACGAAACACCAATTGAAATAATTGCATTAATGCTGACGTGGCTGTGTTTTTATTGCCTAGTAGTGTGGTGAAGCAGCCGTGTGAATACAGCGCTCACCTACTGTCCTAAGGGTCATTATTTCGATCCTGGAGCGTTCCCAGTCCACCCAGCTGTATATGGGTGCCTAACTTTACAAGTTGGGGAAGTGAAGGCGTTTGAGTGCAGTGCCAACCACGCTGCCTCCTTGTGTACCGCAGTCTGTGTATACAGTGTGCTGTATCCACACTGTTCCTAGCGGGCTGCTATGTCTCTGGGACGCAATTTCATTTTTCATTGCCCAGCAAATAAAAGAAAGTGGCCTCAGTTTTATGATCTATTATGGAAATTTTATAAATATGACCATCTTAACCCAAAGGCGATGTCGGGAATGAATTATTAATTACTCGTGAGCAGGGTGCACCCCGAGCCTGTGTAGGAAAATTGGTCAATATGCTCCAAGTTATTACATAATGACCAGGAACTATGGTTCAGGGCCTTCACCGTCTGTAGACCATCAATATTGACCAACACTTGTTGGGTGAGGAAACAAACCAGCGCAGTATGTATACTTCCTGTACTGTACTGATCTATTATACTCCTAAGTGAGGCCAGACGCCATGTTTACAACACCAGTTAACACATCTAGCTCATCATTTTCGGATTTGGAAATAATGGAATAAATAAATTTTCTGATTCGAAACTTTATATATATATATATATATATATATATATATATATATATATATATATATATATATATATATATATATATATATATATATATATATATATATATGTTAGCGGGAGAGAGAAGTGGAGAAGAGAAGACGGGAATGCTGTGTTTAGCACGTTAAAGGGGTAAGATGCACTTTCTTAGAACAATTTTTTACGGGGGTCGTATGTATGTTTTCTCAGCACATGAGGACAGTGCTGTCTTTTTTTAGGGGGGTCGATTGTAATATTCAGAAATTTCAAATGCCCCGCCATTAGCGATACTGAGCGTTCAAGGTCGTCTGAGGGAAGAGAGCGCTCCCCGCACATAGTGGGAGTTTGTGGAACTAGGCCTATATGATATTAAATGTAATTTGCCGAATTAATAATGATGCGATTCATGAAGTTAAGGGACTATTATTGAATTTGAAATTATTATAGATCGTTTATCAGTCTGAATAATGTTACGGGTGTCCCAAGGAGTTATTAGTTAGGCGGAAAATATGTCACGTAGGCCTAAGCTAACGCCTTGAGAGGACACGAGGCGGGCTCTCTCTCAGTGACGGGGAAGCATTCAGACAAACAAGACGTCCCTGCGCGTCCGTCCACAGAAATAGTCACGTGGCCTAGTCACCTGTGTTGCACTATTGCAGTATAACAAGTAAGTCTCATTCGATCTCAGACAGGGTTAGATAGGGTAGTGGTAAAGTTAACAAGAGCTAACAGTGAGTTCATTTCAGGGTTTCCGTCAGAACCCACTTGACCGGAGATTGACTGCGAGAGTGATGACTGAGAGAGATTGACTGCCGTTTGAGACTGCCGTTGATGATTGAGGGTGGCGATTGTCGCCATTGGACCGATCAGTGTTTAGCGGGGTATCAAAGGATCTCTTGAGGGAATCTAGCCGTCTGGGTGCCCAGCTGACGACGGGACGATCGTTGGGGTCATCAGCTCTCCACTACCTCGGCTCACAACACCACATGTCTCGAGCAGCTTAGTGAAACCCTCTTGCTAACGGGAAGCTAAAGCTTCTCTCAACTGTACAAGGTCTGATTGGCTCACTCCCTTCCGCTTTATGGACGCACTGGGAGTACACTGAGGCTATCTGAGTAAATTAATGGTCACACACTGAGACCATGAGTCTAGGACTCTAGGAGATACCTAGAGGAACATTTTATCTCCCTTATTACGGGTGTATGTTGAGTTGGGTGGAGCATGGTTCACGAGTATTGGTGGACCCAGTAACATATCAATAATAGTGAATATATTTGGGTGTAGTTAATACCATTTCTCAGTTACTGATATTATCTTGACGTGTGTAGTTTAATATTTCTTAAATAATTTTGATAGTATTGTTTTTTGAATGTTTGTGTCATTAAGTGGAACCAGAGTGATACTGTGATTTGATTCTTTTAATGCATCTAATTTTTCTTCATAATTCCGATCTCAGGTATAACCTTTGTTCCCCAGAGTAGTGGTTAAGTTAGGTTAGGAAGTGTGCATCTGTTGGGGTGATATAATTTTGTTGAGTGCCCTTAAGGCCTATTCATTGTAGAGTTATTAATTTCTTATTTTTGAATACCATTTTCTCAGTGCTGGATATTATTTTGTTGAAAGCCCTTAAGGCCTGTTTCATGTGTGCAAGCAACATTTCTTACTACTTCAAATTTATTGTTGCCTGAGTTTCTAATAATTTCTATATCATGTATAACTTTTATTCCCCAGAGTAGTGTTTCAAGTTCAAGTTAAGAGGTGGGCATATTGGTGTACCATTATTTGATTGTGTTTGTAGTGTTGGAGGGAATATAAGTGTCTAAATTTTACAGTGTGTCTCATTCATCCCAGTCACAGACGCTATCCTTCCACGGGTCACGGACAATTCATTTCGTTTAGTAGATTTAAGTGTTCTTGTGCTGGTTCGGGATTTTTCAAAGGGGCGCTTCCACTGCCTTTACCATCTATTAATCTTTAATAAACCCCAAGTCAAGTGAGAAAATAAAGTCCAGTAAATTCCGACCGGTTACATATATATATATATATATATATATATATATATATATATATATATATATATATATATATATATATATATATATATATATATATATATATATATATATATATATATATATATATATATATATATATATATATATATATATATATATATATGCAAAAATCACTGTAGGTGCAAGGGTGATAATCAGAAGTTCCAAGGCTTTCATGTACTCACCCTGAAGATGTGAATTACACGAAAGTGCTTTCGGAACTTGTGTTTTTTTCTTGTAGTTATCAGCATATATATATATATATATATATATATATATATATATATATATATATATATATATATATATATATATATATATATATATATATATATATATATATATATATATATATATATATATATATATATATATATATATATATGTGTGTGTGTGTGTGTGTGTGTGTCTGTTAGTGATATAATTTGTTGGGAGTGCCCTAAGGCCTATTCATTGTAGAGTATTTAATTTATTTTTAATTCCATTTCCTATGACTGATATTATGTTGTTGAAAGCCCTTAAGGCCTATTCATTGTGGGTAGAGTATTTAATTTCTATTTTACCATTTCAGTGACTGGATATTATTTGTTGGCGCCTTTAGGGCCTATTCATGGTGGGAATTAATAAATTTTTATTTTTTATAACACCTCCGCGAGGGGGGATATTATTCGCAGCCTCTTAAGGAGTTTAATGTGCAAGCAACATTTTAATATCAAATTTGTTGTTGCCTTGAGCTTCTAATAATTTCTATATCATGTATAACTTTTATTCCCCCAGAGTAGTGTTTTTAAGTTCAAGTTAAGAGGTAAGTATTGGTGTACCATTATTTGATTGTGTTTGTAGTGTTGAGGGAAGAGGTTCAAATTTTAGCAGTGTAATCTCATTCATCCGCAGTCACAGACGCTATCCTTCCACGGGTCACGGACACCCATTTTGTTTAGTAGATTTAAGTGTTCTTGTGCTGGTTCGGGATTTTCTCAAAGGGCGCTCTACTGCCAGCCATCTATTAATTTTAATAAACCCTGTCAAGGAGAAAATTAAAGTCCAGTACCTGACCGGTTACATATATATATAAT